>NC_053027.1:270283824-270512858 GCF_003073215.2 Triticum urartu
AAGTTTAGCAAAGTTCAGTGGAGCCACCACACAGAGGATGAAGCCACCTGGGAGCGAGAGGAAGATTTGCTCAAGGACCACCCTCACCTATTTTCTAGCTAACCCGAATCTCG
This sequence comes from Triticum urartu, assembly GCF_003073215.2. Taxonomy (NCBI): domain Eukaryota; kingdom Viridiplantae; phylum Streptophyta; class Magnoliopsida; order Poales; family Poaceae; genus Triticum; species Triticum urartu. The sequence continues at coordinate 270,283,938 of NC_053027.1, forward strand.
AGGGCGAGATTCCTCTTAAGGGGGGTAGGTTTGTAACATCCCAAATTTTCAATTTGGAATGTTATACATTAGATCATCAATGCATATCATATTTTATTTGCATTTGGTTTTGATCCTAGAATTTCTACGCAACTCAAGGACCCACAGAGAGAGTTGGGGAATTCATTATTTTCATATTTGAGTTTTCTCAAATTTTGAGAATAGGATTATTTGATTTTATTTATTTTATCATCAATTATTTCTATTATAAAAATATGAGAGAGGGAATAAAATGACTTTCCCAAAATAAAGAAATATTGAGGATTTAATAATAAAATCAAATAAGATTTTATTTCAGAGTTTTTCGTTATTTTATTTGAATTTAGGAAAAATGTGCGTTTTTCAAAATTGCATTTAGGCCCCAAATAAATGTTCACCTTGTGCGGCTTGATTTTAGAAGCCCGGAAAATTTATTTCGGGATTTTTGGAGTTCGTTTAGTATTTCTTTTTATTTTTCTTCTGCGCGTAATTAAAAAAATGAACCGACCTAGGGCCGTGTCCGACTAGGACTCCCGGCCCGCTAGGCTATATAAGCCGGGGAGAGGCCCAGCCGAAACCCTAAGCCGCCCCAGCCCCCAACCCCAGCCCGCCGCCGCCGCCGCACCGCCGCCACCGCCCCACCGCCGCCGCACGCCGCCCGAGGTCGCCGCCTCGTTTTCCGCGCCGGTTTTTTTTTACTTTTTTTTGAAAAACTGTTCGGTTTTTCCGTCGGTTTTTCGTCGGTTTTTTTAGATTCGATTTGTTTTTAAATAGATCAGTTTTTCCGGTTTATTTGAATAGCGAGCGTTCGTCCGTTCGTTCGTTCTAGCGAACGTTCGTCGTTTTTCTTTTTCTCGGATTTAATCCACAATTTTTCTGATCGCGATTCCTGATCCGATTTTCTTTTTAGTATAACTTTTCGCTCGTTTATTGGAATCGGGCGATTTAAGCGCCTAGAGTTTCGTCTCGAAACCCTCTATCCATTTAACCAACTTAAACAAGTTTTTGCTACTGTAAAAATTGCCCTAGATTCAGATTAGTAGAACGAAGTTGTTTTCTTTCGCCGTTTGACTTTCGTTGCTTCGTTCGATTTGATTTCTTTTTGCAAACCGGAGTTCTTAAGTTGAACCTTCTGGTTAGATCTCTTATTTGACTTTTACCTGTGCATTAAATGAGTACTTATTGTATGCTTGTTTGTTTGTTTGCGATAGAGTACCCGGAGTGCGCCGCTTGTTATTTCGAATCGCTAGGTTTCCCGGATCATCAGCAAGGCAAGTAACACTTTGATCATACCTTTCCTACTACCCAGTTTTATTGCATTAGATCAATCCTCACACATTGCATGATTAGGATCTAATTAAATTGTTGGATGGGAAGTAGTTGAGGTAGTACCTATTACCTGTTTATTATCAAACCTTTGGGAGTTACTTCTACGTTTCCTTATTATGCCATGCTATGCTAGTAGACGTGGATTGGGTGAGTGATATCCATGACAGATGTGAGTTTGTGAATTAATGGTTTATCTAAGGTGGCAAATTAAACACACATCTGGGTGGATTGAGGCACCTGGGTATTCCAGGACTTGCCTGTTTTCTTTTGGACCGCCACCCAGGCTCAAAGGGATCATGAGACTATTCATACTAGAAACTTCCGTGTGCAGCCACAAGCTATTATGGGCTCTAGCATAGTTGACTAATCGTGCGAACTCTTACAGTGGTAGACTAGCAGATGTAGGGGATGTAGGTGGTACGGTCTACCCGATCGTAAGGTGCTAGCGCTTCTGAAAGACTATGTCTCGGTCATCCGTCTTCTCAAACACCATGTAGTGCGAGAAACCAAACGGAGGCGATCGAGTCTTGTGGGGGAAAAGTGCGCAAACCTCTGCAGAGTGTAATAAACTAATCATGGTTAGCCGTGTCCCCGGTTATGGACATCTTGAGTATCTAGTACCTGGATTATCATGTGAATCTCAACATGTTACTCTAAATTAGTTTTGTTGGGTTTTGTTTAATGATGATGCTTAATTGGGATTGAGAATGCTGTCAACCATTCTCAATGTTTAACAACCACCATGATAGTAATTAAATTTATTCCTTTGAAGTAGGGAAAAATTGGCTTTATGAAAACTGTAACCATAGAGCTTTCCACCAGCCAAATATGCATATAGTATAACTGTTTCATTCCATTATTCTCTATGTGTTACCTTGCCAGCATATTCCATGTGCTGACCCGTTTCGGGCTGCAATGTTAATGTTGCAGACTTTTCAGACGATGATTAAGGAGTTTTTAGGTCGTGGTTCTATACTCAGTGATGCCGTTGGAGTTGATGGACTCACTTATCTTCCAAGCCTTCCGCTGTTATCGTTATTAGATGGCCTTAAGCCATATTTACTGTAATAAGTTCTCTATGGAGACACTCGATGTAATAAGTGTGTGATTGCTACTCTGTTATAAATCCTCCGAGTAATGTGTGGTGTCAGGACTACTGATCCAGGGATGACACCGGAGCACAGAGATCAGACTGTTTGAGGTCTGGTCGCTACACTCGGTTAACCGTTGGAGTATCAAACGAAGTCCCAATGGCACGAAACTTGACAGGAGGTCTACCGGTAGTAAACCAAGGCCGCTTGGCAAGTCTTGGTCCAATCCGAGAAGTTTTAACACCCGCACACGAAAAGAGGCAAAAGGGGACACCAGAGGACATAGGAGCGCCGGAATGCAAAACGGACAACGGGGAAAATGCTCGGATGCATGAGACGAACATGTATGCAAATGCGATGCACATGATGACAAGATATGAAATGCATGACACGCAAGCAAAAGACAAGGCAACTACAACGAATAACTGGAAGACACCTGGCACATCGGTCTCGGGGCGCTACAACACTCCACCACTACGAGAGGATCTCGTCCCGAGATCTAGAATGGCACCGGAGGAAAAAATAGAGGAGAAAGAGAAGAGGTATAACTAAGTTGCTTCTTTGACAAACGAGTAAGACCAAAGAACCTTGAGAGGTTGAAAAAATTCGAGAAAAGAAAACAACGAAGATGAATGAAGTTGAAAGCACTCCGTTAGAAAAAGTAACAAGGAACATTACAAGAACCTTGTAGGTTGAAAGCATAAGAAAAGGGTTGCAATGGACGAGAAGTACATGCAAGCACTCCAGTTGAAACGAGATGTACAAGGGACGATAAGGATCAATTACGATAAGACTCCGGTTGGAAATGGAAAGCATAGACTATGAACTTCGCGAAATGAAAGCACTTGGATGCGACTCCGATTAGAATAGGAATAATGGACACAACACTCCGGTTAAGTGAATAAGCATGAAAAGAACACGATCCTCACAACTTGAGATGATGAGAGAAAAGAGCAACATCACAATGCCTCCGGAACGAATGAGAGAATGGAATGGAATGAACAAAGGGAAACAAGATCTTAAGAGAGCACGCTTACAATAAATGCTAGAACGGAGTTCTTGGATATCAACAACGAAAAGAATAAGCTTGTAGTGGGCTTATGGAAACATCTCAACATTATGAGGTGACAAACGGCCACTAAAGGAAGCTATTGATTTGAGTGAGAGCACCAAAGAGATGAAAAACTTCTTTTACCGCGAGAATAGGAGGAAAGCTTGGATTATCAATAGACACCACAATTAGCAACATTCCTTAGGGAAGGCTTTAGGTGAAAATAACCCAAGATAACTCCAATGAAGAGATTGATGGGTTTAAATATCTCATTCTTGTGAATGAAGAATGATATACTACCACCTCAAAAGATAAGGGAGAATAATTTCACTCAGGATTGGAAGAAGAAGAATACTTGAGCTCCTCTGAAAGGAATCTTGATGAACACTTCGAGAAGGAATTAAATCCTATATGAAACACCATGTAGAGCCTCCATGAAGAACTCCGATAAATAAAAGGATAACAAAAAGAAAGAGAAGTGAAAACACAAGGTGAAACCTTGCGATGATTAAGATGAAGCTTTGTGACGAGATAAAGTGGAAGCTTGGATCTCCGGAAGAAAAGATAAAGCATCTCGAACCGAGAATGTGATATGATGAACCACTCCATAAAGAAGAAATTAGAATGCTTGGATGAAACAAGAATAAGAATTATGTTATGCGTATCCTTTACCAATTTAAATTGATGACAAGCAACGGATTTGGCATACTACTTATTCTCGTAGAAAGGATTAAGCTAGATATAACGCAAACTTGGAGAGTCTTCAACGAACCACCGGTAGATTTGGGAACAACGAATGGATTTATATGATCACCATGAAAGAGAATCTTGAACAAACCACCGGTAGGAATTGAAAATGAACTAAGAAAAGATAAAGAAACACCGGGAAGAATTCGCAAATGAACGAAGATGCTTGAGAGAATTTAGATACAAGTGAAACGAATAGATCACGACTGACTAGAGAATATTTGAATGATGCACCGGTAAGATTTGGAGGATGATAGCTGGAGGCTGAGAATGAATAAGTCTTCTGAAATGATGGGCTTTGGAGAATCAAACTGAAAAGACTCCTGAATTTCTCTGGATAGAAGAAAAGAATTCTCACAATCGAAAACAATTATGAGAGGATGGCATCAAGGTAGAATCACGAATCTTGAAGAGAATAGAGCAAGATTTAGAGGAAAACTCTTCTTCGGTCTTCAAGTGTTGAGAAAGACGATGAGAAACACCACCTTGAATTGTTGAGGCACTCTGGAATGTAGAATAGAAAAGGTTGAGCCAATGATGAAAAGAATTTGAAAGATCTTGGAGAAAAGCATTTGGCTGATGAAAAATTCATTCTTACGACAAACTTTGAAAAGAATTTAGGATAGCTTCGGGAAAATTAGAAGAGTCAGGTAAGATCCTGGGAAAAGACCTGTGGGTTAGGGCCCACTGAAGAGAAACACCGTTGAAATGATTACTTGAAAAGGAGATAGCACCGGTTGAATTAAAGGGCTTGAATGAGATAACAATCTAGAAATAGGTTGAATGGATCTTGGGTGACAAGACGAGCCTTCTGAGAAATCTTCAGCACTCCGAAACAAAAGAATAGCAAGAGTGGATGATTAAGAGGTGCACCGGCATGAGAAAGCATTGAAACGAGGAAAGGATATGATCAACAAGCTTGACTTGAATCCACCGGAGAAGAAAGAGAACGAACAATGATAAACTTGTAGAGTATCTTCATTAGAACCACCGGGTAAGATCATTGACGGAAATGAATGGGGAGACTTCGCATCAATAGGATGGATACTTGATTCAGAAATCTGAGTCCTTGAAGAAACAAGGGTGGGAGGGTGGGAAAAAAACAATTTGGGACGAATGAAACAAACACCGTTGAGAATACTTAGAGTTGCTCTTGCAGATGTTGCCAATGATCGGCTCCACTTGAAGAGGAGCACACCGGTTGAAAAGGATTGACATGACAATCTCGATGATCGAGAAGGATTAGTATTCACATAGGAATATGAGAATACCGCTTAAGAAAAGGTATGATTTCAACACTTGACTTCGAAGCAACTTGGATATCACAACTCAAAAACAAAACAAAGGATTGACTTGCAAAATAAGCCGGAACAAACATATGATAGAGATTTCGTCAGACGTTTTCGTGGTGGGGCCTACACGGGCTCGATCGTACAACACCATCATGTACAAGGCAGTGCACATGACATACGAAGCGTCCCTGAGTCAGCATAGCCAAGGACTCTTTAAGACACTGAAAGTGCGTTATATCGACTAGAGGGGGGGTGAATAGGCGATTTTTATGAAAGTCTTCAAAACGTGAGAGTTGTGAAGACAAACAGTGAAGATCATGCCTATTACTATGCAGCGGAAGTTAGATTACACTATGCCAGCCATGGCCATATATTCAATAGAGTGAAAGCGCAATGACAAACAGCTTCAGTGTAATAAGGATCAGGTAGGAAGAAGTTATGAAGCCGAACAGATCATACATTCATGTTGTGAAGACAAAAGATAAAGCAAGCATGCAATGGCTTCACAATGAATAAACTGTAAGTGAAAGGAAGTGAAGATGAAACCAGTGATGCGTTAAAGACAATGATTTGTTTGACCAGTTCCAGTTGCTGTGACAACTGTACGTCTGGTTGGAGCGGCTAGGTATTTAAACCAAAGGACACACAGTCCCGGACACCCAGTCAAGGGCACTTAGTCCAAGACACCCAGTCCTCACCGTTTTCTCCTTGAGCTAAGGTCACACAGACCTCACCCAATCACTCAGGTAAGTCTTCAAGGTAGACTCCCAAACCTTCACAGACTTCGTTCACTGGCAATCCACAATTTCTCTTGGATGCTCAGAACGCGACGCCTAACCGTCTGGAGGATGCACAGTCCTCAAGTGTAATAAGTCTTCAAATCACACAGACACGAAGACTTAAGTGATGCCCAATTTACTCTGGCTCTGGGTGGTTAGGGCTTTTCTCCTCACTGGGAATTTTTCTTTCAAAGGCTTCGAGGTGGGTTGCTCTCAAACGACAAAAGCCGTGCACTGAAATCTGAGCAGCCAACCGTTTATGGTTGTGGGGGTGGACTATTTATAGCCACTTGGCAACCCGACCTGATCTGTCCAAAATGACCCTGGGTCACTAAGGAACTGACACGTGTACCAACGGTCGAATTTTGAACTCACACGGCAACTTTACTTGGGCTACAAGTAAAGCTGACTTGTCTGGCTCTGGACAAGATTTTCTCTCAAAGTCTTCGCTCGAAGACATAGGATTTGAATTAGGCATCACTACAGTCATTCTGACTGGTTCTTTTGGACCCCACTTAACAGTACGGCGATTCCTATGACACTACATAAATGAAATAAAACTACGAAGGATCTAAGTCTTCGAGTTCCATAAGCTTCATAGGGAGTCTTCTCATGTCATTGTCTTCAATATGAATATCTTCATAAACCACCATTGTCTTCAATGTCTTCGTACATTTTTAGGGGTCATCTCTGGTAATAAAACCGAATCAATGAGGGACTTCTACCTGTGTTTTCCTGCAATTCTCACAAACACGTTAGTCCCTCAACTAGGTTTGTCGTCAATACTCCAAAACCAACTAGGGGTGGCACTAGATGCACTTACAATCTCCCCCTTTTTGGTGATTGATGACAAACTAGTTGAAGTTTTCAACGGGGAACATAATTTGTGAAATAGTAAAGGAATTTGTCTTCATAAGTTGCAAGGGCTCCCCCTGAAGATGTGCATATAAGTAATTTGCCTTTTGAATGCAAATGCACATGGCAGGTTGTACTTGTGGAGATCCACTTCAACTTATGATGACAATCCACTATGCATGTGAAAGTATATGAAGATAATGACATGCATAATGGAAAATGGACGTCTGCAGTAAGAGATGAGTGCGGAATTTATCGTCGCACATGCGGAATTTATCTTCGCATAACGGAGTGACAAGCAGGTAGCAGACGGCCATCAAGGCTAAGTGTTACAACTCAAAGAAGCAAATGTAGCAAAAATGGGAGTTGTAAGCACGAAGCAAAATGTAGCAAAATATAGTGGCACCCGCCCAAAGTGACCCGCTTGAAGACTATAAACATCATGCTTTGGTAATGTAGCAAAATATAGTGGCACCCGCCCAAAGTGACCCGCTTGAAGACTATAAACATCATGCTTCTCCCCCTTTTGTCAGTGATGACCAAAAAGGTTTGAAGACATAGAGTTCCCTACGCGTTCCCAGGCGCAGCAGGGTCGGTGGAGTTGTTTGGTGGCGGTGCAGATGAGCTTGGTGCAGATTCGACGTGTGTTGAAGCAGGTGGAGATGATGTCGCGTCGTCTTCTTCAATAATCCGGGCAGACACGGTGGCAGCAGAAGAAGAGAATTCTGACTCTTCAAGTGATGGTGTGCTTCGCATCACAGCTCTTCTTGGAGGCGTGGAGTCAAATTGGAATCTCTCTCTGAAGCCATCCTCTTGCAGTTCAGCTTCATTGCTCATCATGGTGAGGCCTTTCCAAGTGCGGCGACAGGTCTCGTGTGCGACAAACGCATTCTTGGTTGCCAGATTTCTGATGCGATTGACGTCTTGCATGATGCTTCTCATCTGCCGTTTGAGCCAGTCGTGATGCCTATCTTGCTTTTGGTGAAGAGCCACAAGAAGCTCTCGGTCATTAAGTGTTCGAACGCGCTTCTTGGGTCTCTTGGCAGCTATGCTGTCAGTGGCTTCAGTTGATGCAGGGGCACGTGTGGTGCCAGCCATTGGATACACTCGGGAGAGAGCTTCAACACCTTCTATATTTTGAGTGAAGCTCTGGTGTTATGCATTTTGAAGACTTAATGGTTGCTTGCCAGGCTCTGGATATATTGCTTCAGCAGATGTGTCCACATTTGGCAAAAATATCCTATGGTTGCGGGCTGAGGGTTGATAGGAGATTGCAGAGTGAAGCTTGATCAGCCTCATAACCCAAGGAGCATAGAACTTTAATCCAAACAGTTCTGAGGCAGACGCTGCAAAGTGACGGATGAAGAGATCCTGTGCATTGAAGCATTTGCCATGTAGAATGCAGAAGATGAGAGTCTTCATTGCAGCATCAATTGTAGCATATCGAGAGTGTCCCTTTACAGGCCATAGAGTCCGCCTTATGATATGATATATTGTTCTGGGCAGGTACTCTAAGTCTTCAACGAAGAATCTAGTTGGATAGGGTGCATTCGGAGGCAGTGGCTTCATCATTGAGAGCATCTAACTCATATCTGGCTCAGGACACTGAAATATGCTCTCAATTGCTTCAGCATGGAGTTGGCACCCTTCTTCAAAGAATTCGCCAGGAGTGGGAAGGCCGGTAAGCTCAATTAGGTCGAAAGCATTGGCTTCATGATGGATATTGCCTGTCATCCACTCCAGAATCCATGTCTTCGGATCTCTGTTATAGCCTTTGATATGCACAGTGGCATAGAACTGGAGCAGAAGCTCTTCGTTCCAGTGCTCTTCATCAGTGATAAATGGCAGCAAACCCACTTGCTTGAAGCAATCCAGTGCTTCTTCCAGACCAGGCAGACCAGCAACAGCTTCAACCTCAAGGCGCTTGTGAGGAAAGATGCGGCCTTGGTTGTAAAGGATGCATGAATAATAGCTGCGCTGTTGATGGCTCCAGAACCTATCTGATACAATCCGTTCCCTTGAATAAGGGTTCTTGGAGCGGTCGAAAAACGTGTTATCTGCCCTGAAGCCGTTGATGTTGAAGGAACCAGGAGCTGATGCAGGACCTGGGAACCTTGGCAGTCGTGGGATCGGCTTCTGGACCTGGGGTCTGTACGCAATATGATAGTTGAATTGTGGTCCTGCAGCAGACTCAGGCATAGAATGTTCAGGAGCAGTAGCTTCATTGTCTTCTGAAGCTATTGTTGGGTTGGGCTCCACATTTGCTTCGGCGTTGTTTGTGGCAGCCTCAACATTTGCAGACTCAGGCACGTTCTCCTGGAGAACTGCTTCTTGTTGGTGTGGGGGAGTTGGAGCTTGTGGTATCTCTGCATGCTCTTCGGCTGATGCAGCCGGAATGTCGTCAGTAGCCTGAGCCCTTGTCCCTTTGCAAAGCCTACGGAATTTGGGCGACGCTTGTTGAGTTGCAGTGGGCTGTGGCTCATCTTCCTCCTGTGGGCGATCTGCCCATGATGCTGCTTGTGTGATTGGCGTCAAGGGACGACCAATACTGATCAGTTCGCTTGTCTCAAGCTGAGGAAGGGCTGCATCACCTTGCACATTGTCTTGGAGACCAATGTCTTCAGCAGCGTAGGGTTCGTCTGCTGGAATGTCTTCAGTGTTGGGTTCATGCACAGTCAACTGACGATCTATGTCAGGATAGCGGATGCAGAGGGGTTCAACTATCAGGGGCTCTGTGGGAGCACCCCGAGATTTCTTGGTCTTGCGCTTCTTGATGATGGGTTCAGAAGGAGAGGCTTCAGAATGTTTTCTCTTCTTAGCTTCAGCCTCTGCAGTCCGTGTCTTCTTGTGCTGTGAGGCGGTTGATCGACTCTTTGGCTTCAAGCCAGTCGTTGCAGTGGGGAAGACAATCAGAGCAGTTTCTGACCTTGGCGCTTCAGGTTCGGGCACAGCCGCCTTCTTTGTCTTCTTCGCGGCCATCCTGGGGTCAATGCCGGGACGCCCAAGTGCCTTGCGCTTTTCTGCCTCATTGTAGGCTTGCACGCAGCGATCAGCCAAAGTCTTCATGTGTTCTCGCGAGCCTTGAGCTTCGGCACGCGTCTTCAGGAAGTTCTCTTTCAGCTCGTGCAACATGATCTTGAAGTTTTTCACTTCTTGCACACTGAGCTTGGCCACGTGCTTCTTGAACTGAGCCTTTTCATGATCAATTTTCTGCTTCAGTTCTACAATTCGCTGGGCTATTGCAAGTTCTGAAGCAATTGCACCTTGAAAGGCAACGCTGAGGCCTATGGGTAGCTGCAGATCATTGAAGCTTATGTCTGGTGTGTCAAACCATTCATCGATGAAGTTGTGGATGATGGCGACATCAAACAGAGGCAGATTGTTGAAGATTTCAGCCTCCTCCTTGCTCTTGATGAGCTACTCAAGAGCATCATCTCCAAGATCTTCATCGCTTGAGAGATCAATGGCTTCGCAGTGCAGAATGTCAGCAGCTGTGAGCTCTTTGCCTGTGTGTGGCTGAGGCTTCTTGGCTTCTTGGGGCTTGGACACTCGTGATAAGCCTTCTGACTGCACACTGGCTTCAGGAGGTGCAGTTGCTAAAGGCTTCACTCTTGCGATCTTGGGAGAAGCGGCTGGCTTTGAACCTTTTGGAGCTTTTGGCTTCTTCTGCTTTGGCTTCGGAGCAGCAGGGGCGTCATCTGACTCAGTATCTGCTGGAGGGTCATTCACAGCAGTCCCTTGGACTAGGATGCGAGTGATGAGGCCTGCAAGATTGGCATACGGCCCGATGATATTGGGATCGGCGTTGCGTGTGCCATCTGCCCTTGGTGAGGAGGGACCAGGGTTGAAGTCAAGCCCAAATTTCTTCTTGTTTATCTTCGCTGACTGTTGTGCAAACTGAAAGTTGCGCTTGAAGAGATTATCATCGCGGCACCAGAGAAGTGATGACGGATGTGCCTCAGCTGGCTGTGGTCCTCTCACCATGCATGGATAGAAGCCTTGAGCAATGGCTTTGACTCTGGACCTGGGTACAAGATTTTTGTATAGTACGTCTCCCCACGGTCTTTTGATGGCGCACTTCTCCGCATATTCCTGAGTGACGAAGCAGTAGTGGAACCATTGCTCTGCCCAATATCTTCGAATCCATTGGATTCGTGTCTTGCGCTGACCATAGCTTTCTTCAGGATCAGTTTTGTACATCTCTGCCAATTCATCAGGCAGATCTTTGGACGTTTCACCACGTCGCTGTCTGCCTCCCTTCCTTGCTGCTGTTTCTGAAGCCATGAATAACTTGGAAGGCTTCAAGATGTTCAAAGGCTTCAAAGGCTTCCTTTTGCAAGAACTGGCTTCAGGAGAGTTGATGTGATGCTGCAAGTACTCTGCAAATGAATGCAGACTATGAGAACCAAAGGATTCTCCCACGGACATGTACCTGTGACAACATTAAGGTGCGAGGGAAGGGGAAGAGGTCATATGCATTCTCAGAAGATTTTGAAGATAAATCGGTTTAGAAGACATAGACCTCATTGTGCGAAGACATTCACTCACAGATAAGAAGTTGGTTCCAGATTTGTACGAACCCACAGATCAGTACAAGTGAGGAATCTAACTACCTTATGAAGCACAAGTGAATATACTAGGCATGTCATGAGATGTAGCGAGATAACTAACTGATGTGAAGAGAAACTCCTTATGGCAGAAAGTGACTGAACTATGGGATCAAAAGAGGCTGTAAAAAGAGGTTTTATTTACCACACTTGGAACTGCTAGACGAAGTGAGAGTTGAGGCCGAGCAGTTCGATCCTCCGTGCCCTAACTTGGCGACGGAAGACACCTACGGCGACGGTGGAGAGAGCGATGTCCGCTGTCGGCGTGAAAACAGCGTCGGAGAGGTTGTGGCAGTGAAGCGCTTCGTCGCCGGCGTCGTCGAGTGCTAGCGGTGGCGCTAGGGTTCGTGCGAGGGTGGAAGAAGGAGATAATGACCACAGTGAATCGTATATTTATAGGGATAGAGGCGGCACTGCGCTATTATGCAGGTACCCCTGGTGGTTCGCATTTGAGGCACGCGTGGCCAGTTAGAGGACGATTGGAATTTGTTCCATGTACCACGCACGCCTAAATTGTCGAGCGGTCGTTCCTGCTTCTCCGGATCTTATGTGGAGGAATGAGCATTAAAAACGGACTTTTATGGTTGTCACTATTTCTTCAGCTGACAAGGACACAGTGAAGACATTTGACAGTTACAACAGAATGCATATGACTTGGAGAGAGAGAGTTTGAGATAGAAAGCATAGATAGGTTAGGGTCCGATCACATTCACTTAGTTCAAAAGATTCAACCAAGAAGACATAGCTATAAGTGAATGCTGTAGAGGACAGAACATCAGTACATATATATCCATATAATCAACGCAGTGAAGATAATCATGAAGACATATTGAGAATGAAACCAAACCAATTGTGAAGACATTGAGAGGTAACGCCATGAGAGAAACACTTCAAAATGGAACGTTTGGTGGTGGCGTTACCCACCGTATAGGAAGTATTAGACCCAGACACGGCGCACAATTATCGTGGCGCTCCGAAGTCAAATTCCACATTAATGTATTCACACTTAGAACGTATGTCTTCATTGTTTGAAGATATACGCTACTTCGTGTGTTGCACATCTAAGTCATCAATATGCTTAAGTGTTAGGATTCCAAGATATTTAGCTCACACCGTAACTTGCAAAATCTCTTCTCATCCAAGGGCTTTGTGAAGATATCTGCCAATTGCTCTTCAGTGTTGACGTGTATGATATCAATGTCTTCCTTCACAACATGATCTCTGAGAAAGTGATGACGAATTTCAATGTGCTTTGTCTTCGAGTGCTGAACTGGGTTGTTGGCAATCTTGATGGCGCTTTCGTTGTCGCAGTAAAGTGGCACTTGCTTCAGATGAATGCCATAATCCTTGAGTGTTTGCTTCATCCACAGAAGCTGAGCGCAGCAAGATCCAGCAGCAATGTATTCAGATTCAGCAGTGGAGAGTGATACATAGTTCTGCTTCTTTGAAGACCAACATACAAGTGATCGTCCCAGAAAGTGACATGTGCCTGATGTAGACTTGCGATCAACTTTGTCACCAGCATAATCAGCATCCGAAAATCCAACTAAATCAAACTCTGAGCCCTTTGGATACCATAATCCTAGAGTTGGGGTGTGAGCCAAATATTGAAGAATTCGCTTCACAGCTAAGTGATGCGACTCCTTTGGTGTCGCTTGAAATCGAGCACACATGCAAACACTAAGCATGATATCTGGCCTAGATGCACATAAATAAAGCAAAGACCCAATCATGGAGCGGTATACCTTTTGATAAAACTCTTTACCATTGTCGTCGGGACCCAGATGATGCTTGGCTGGCATTGGTGTTGTGAAGCCTTTGCAGTCTTGCATACCGAACTTCTTCAGGCACTCTTTAAGATATTTCTCTTGAGATATGAAGATGTCGTTGCGTTGTTGCCATATTTGAAGACCGAGAAAGAACTTCAGCTCCCCCATCATGGACATCTGATATTGCTCTTGCATCATATATCCAAACTCTTCACTATACTTCTGATTGGTGCAGCCGAAGATAATGTCATCCACATATATTTGGCACACAAACAGTTCACCATCATATGTCTTCGTGAAAAGAGTGGGATCCAGGGAACCAGGTATGAAGCCTTTGCTTTTCAGAAAGTACTTGAGTGTATCATACCAGGCCCTAGGGGCTTGTTTGAGGCCATACAGTGCCTTGTTGAGCTTGTATACCATATCAGGATGTTTTGGATTTTCAAAGCCAGGTGGTTGTGCAACATACACTTCTTCTTCAATCTTGCCATTGAGAAAGGCACTTTTCACATCCATCTGATAGAGAAGTATGTTATGATGATTTGCATAGACCAGCAGTATGCGTATGGCTTCAAGCCTAGCCACAGGAGCAAATGTTTCATCGAAGTCAATGCCCTCCACTTGAGTATATCCTTGAGCAACAAGACGAGCTTTGTTTCTGACAACTTGACCATGCTCATCTTGCTTGTTGCGGTATATCCATTTGGTGCCTCTTATGTTGTGCTTCCATGGATCAGGACGCTTAACCAGTTCCCATACATTATTCAGCTCAAACTGTTGAAGCTCTTCTTGCATAGCTTGAATCCATTCAGGTTCCATGAAGGCTTCTTCAACTTTCTTGGGTTCTGATATTGAGACGAATGCGAAATGCCCACAGAAGTTTGTTAGCTGAGTTGTCCTTGAACGAGTGAGTGGACCAGGTGCATTGATGCTGTCCAGTATTTTGTCAATTTGTACTTCATTTGCAACACGAGGGTGTGTGGGGCAAAGACTTTGCTCTTGCTGATCTATGTGGTCATTTGAAGGTATATCGTCAGGCTGAGCATTGTCTTCATGTGGATCAGGTGCTGAGATGATAAGTTCTTCTTTAGGATGAGCTTCAGAAGGTACAATTTCTCCAGTTCCCATAAGCTTGATTGATTCATTTGCTGGAACTTCATCTAGCACATTTGGCAATTGCTCTCTTTGTGATCCATTGGTTTCATCAAATCGCACATCCACTGTTTCAACCACTTTGTAGTGGAAGAGATTGAAGACTCTGTAGGAGTGCGAATCCTTTCCATATCCAAGCATGAAGCCTTCATGTGCTTTTGGTGCAAACTTTGAGGTGTGGTGTGGGTCCTTGATCCAGCATTTTGCGCCAAATACTCTAAAATAACTGACATTTGGCTTCTTGCCAGTTAGGAGTTCATAGGATGTCTTGTTCAGAAGCTTGTGAAGATAAACACGATTGATTGTATGGCATGCAGTATCAATGGCTTCAGTCCAGAACTTTCTTAGAGTCTTGTATTCATCTAGCATTATTCTGGCCATCTCAATGAGTGTTCTGTTCTTGCGTTCGACGACGCCATTCTGCTGTGGCGTGTATGGAGCTGAGAATTCATGTGTGATGCCCAAGGTATCCAGATATGTATCAAGGCCAGTGTTCTTGAATTCAGTGCCATTGTCACTTCTGATGTGCTTTATCTTGGCGCCAAAATTGTTCATAGCTCGATTTGCGAAGCGTCTGAAGACATCCTGCACTTCAGTCTTGTAAAGGATTATGTGCACCCAAGTATATCTAGAATAATCATCAACAATTACGAAGCCATAGAGGCAAGCAGTGGTAGTGAGGGTAGAGTAGTGAGTAGGGCCAAATAAGTCCATGTGAACCAGCTCGAAGGGACGGGAAGTCATCATGATTGTCTTCGAGGGATGCTTGGCCCTAGTCATCTTTCTAGCTTCGCAGGCACCACACAGAGGATCCTTCTTGAACTTGTCGCCCTCGATGCCTACGGCATGCTTCTTCTTTGCGAGAGTGTACAAGTTCCTCATGCCAGCATGCCCTAGCCTTCGATGCCAGAGCCAGCACTCTGAAGCTTCTGCTAGAAGACATACGGCCAACTATGGACCTGCTGAGAAATCTACCACATACAAATCACCTTTCCTATACCCTTCAAACACTAGAGATTTGTCAGATTCCATTAGCACCAGGCAGCGATATTTGCCAAACATTACAATCATATTCAAATCGCAAAGCATTGAGACAGACATTAAGTTGAAGCCAAGGGATTCAACAAGCATGACTTTATCCATGTGTTGATCCTTTGAGATTGCAACTCTACCTAGACCCAATACCTTACTTTTACCAGTGTCAGCGAATGTAATGTGGCTCTTGTCGGATGGACGTAAAGTTGAGTCCATAAGAAGGCTTCTTTTGCCAGTCATGTGATTTGTACACCCACTGTCAATAATCCATTCTGAAGACTTTGAAGTCGCTGGTGTCGTACCCTACAGTGCAGTTAGGGGGATAGGCTTCACGAAGAGTGTTGTGAAGCATAAACATTTGATGAACTAGTGGGTTATGAAAACTTAGATCCAGATTAGGACTAATGGGGAGAATAGCATGCGATTCAGGAACGAAGTACATAATGATGCCATTTGGGCAGTTTATCTTGCGCCCCACAAGATTTTTATGGTCCCCAGCAATAGCGTCAGACGATTTTGTTTTTGTGCTGGAGACCTTTCCCTGCAAAAGAGAGTTAAGCTTTCTTAACCACCCACATCTTCAAGGGTGGCTTAGAAGCTATGAGTCTAAGTGCAGCATCTGAGAATTTTGGCTTTGAAGCCTTAGCAAATAGTCTAGCAGGGGGACAATAATACTCATAGGCATAAGCAGAATAATTTTTGGTCATATGAACATGACGGTTCGATGAACCGCTCTCATATTCATATGCCTGAGTGTGGTTTCCCTGCAAAACATTTACGTTAGTGTGACTCAGGTGAGTCCTCTGTCTGTATGAAGCCTTTGGACCGAGGTTTGTCTTCTTCAAGTGAGGTGTCATGAAGACATTCACAGGAAGATTTTCCAAACATGTTTTCGGAACCCAGATCTTCTTCATAGGCGGTCCATTCCTGTAGTTAGTACCAATGTACCTGGCAAACACTTCACCATTCTGATTCTTAAACAGTTTATAGTTTGCATCAAAGGATTCATCAATGATAATTGGGTTAGCAGTAGTGAAGCCAGATAAATTGGATGGATCTGCTGAAAGTTCCTTTGCAGCAACCCATGTAGTTTTGGGGTACTGCTCAGGTTTCAAGTAAGAGCCATCTGCATTGATTTTCCTCACGAACCCAACACCCTCTTTCCTAGGGTTTCGGTTCAGAATCTGCTTCTTAAGGACATCACATAATGTTTGATGCCCTTTCAGACTTTTGTACATCCCTGTTTCAAGCAATGTCTTCAACCTAGCATTCTCATCAGCAATAGCAGTGGTATCCTCAGTAGAGGGGTTAGTTGCCACATCAATAGTTGAAGATATTGGAACAGTAGTAGCAGTGGAACATTCAGCAACAGAATTAGCATTATTAGGCTCAATGCATTTAAGACATGGTGGTTCAAATCCTTCCTGAGCGGGACTGATCTGTTCGGCGCGAAGTGACTCGTTTTGCTTTTGAAGATCTTCATGAGCCACCCTCAATTTCTCAAGTTCTTGCTTCCTTTGAAGATAGTCATAGGAAAGCTTTTCATGAGTTGTTGAGAGAGTATCATGACGATCTTCAAGTTCCTGATACTTAACGTGAAGGTTTTTTATGTCTTCAATTAAGGATTCAGATCGAGTCATTTCAGCACCCAACAGATCATCGCTTCTGTCTAACAGTTTTTGAATGTGTTCCATAGCTTTCTGTTGTTCAGTCGCAATTTTAGCAAGTGTTTTGTAGCTAGGTTTTGAATCACATTCAGAGTCATCGTCACTAGATGTTTCATAGCGAGTGGTGCGTGTGTTTACCTTGGCACCGCGTGCCATGAAGCAGTAGGTAGGAGTGGAGTCGTTCTTGTCATTTGCGTCGGTGTCGGTGATGCAATTATTGTCTTCAGTGTTGAAGATGGACTTGGCGACGTATGCTGTAGCCAGACTCGCAATGCCAGAATCAGACTCCTCCTCAGATTCCACCTCTGCCTCCTCAGATGCGGATTCCTCCTCTGAATCCATCTCCTTGCCTACAAATGCACGCGCCTTGCCAGATGAGCTCTTCTTGTGTGATGAAGACTTTGATGAAGACTTGGAAGAAGACTTTGAGTTTTTCTTCTTTTTCTTGTCGTCAGAATCATATTCCTTGCTCTTCTTCTTCCATCTATTCTCATTGTCCCACTGTGGACACTCAGAGATGAAGTGCCCAGTTTTCTTGCACTTGTGACATGTTTTCTTCTTGTAGTCATGAGCAGAAGCTTCATCATTCCTTGAGCTTGATCGTGAAGATTTTCTGAAGCCTTTCTTGTTGGTGAATTTTTGAAACTTCTTCACTAGCATTGCAAGTTCTCTTCCAATGTCTTCAGGATCATCAGAACTGCAGTCAGATTCTTCTTCAGATGAGGAGACAGCTTTTGCCTTCAAGGCACGATTTCGCCCATAGTTTGGACCGTAGATATCTCTTTTCTCAGAAAGCTGAAACTCATGTGTGTTGAGCCTCTCAAGTATGTCAGACGGATCGAGTGTCTTGAAATCAGGACGTTCTTGAATCATCAGGGCCAGAATGTCAAACGAACTATCAAGTGATCTCAGCAGCGTCTTGACGATTTCATGTTTGGTGATCTCAGTAGCGCCGAGGGCTTGAAGCTCATTTGTGATGTCAGTGAGCCGATCAAAGGTGTGCTGGACATTCTCATTGTCATTTCGTTTGAAGCGGTTGAAGAGATTGCGAAGGACACTGATTCTTTGATCTCTCTGGGTTGATATGCCTTCATTAACTTTGGAGAGCCAATCCCAGACCAGTTTGGATGTCTTCAAGGCACTCACACGGCCATACTGTCCTTTGGTCAGATGACCACAGATGATATTCTTGGCAGTAGAGTCCAGTTGAACGAACTTCTTGACATCAGCAGCAGTGACACCTTCTGCAGCCTTGGGAATGCCGTTTTCGACGACATACCATAGGTCGACGTCAATGGCTTCAAGATGCATGCGCATCTTATTCTTCCAGTAGGGATATTCAGTTCCATCGAAGACGGGACAAGCAGCGGAGACTTTGATTATCCCTACAGTCGACATAGCTAAAACTCTAGGTGGTTAAACCGAATCACACAGAACAAGGGAGCACCTTGCTCTGATACCAATTGAAAGTGCGTTATATCGACTAGAGGGGGGGGTGAATAGGCGATTTTTATGGAAGTCTTCAAAACGTGAGAGTTGTGAAGACAAACAGTGAAGATCATGCCTATTAGTATGCAGCGGAAGTTAGATTACACTATGCCAGCCATGGTCATATATTCAATAGAGTGAAAGCGCAATGACAAACAGCTTCAGTGTAATAAGGATCAGGTAGGAAGAAGTTATGAAGCCGAACAGATCATACATTCATGTTGTGAAGACAAAAGATAAAGCAAGCATGCAATGGCTTCACAATGAATAATTGTAAGTGAAAGGAAATGAAGATGAAACCAGTGACACGTTGAAGACAATGATTTGTTGGACCAGTTCCAGTTGCTGTGACAACTGTACGTCTGGTTGGAGCGGCTAGGTATTTAAACCAAAGGACACACAGTCCCGGACACCCAGTCAAGGACACTTAGTCCAAGACACCCAGTCCTCACCATTTTCTCCTTGAGCTAAGGTCACACAGACCTCGCCCAATCACTCAGGTAAGTCTTCAAGGTAGACTCCCAAACCTTCACAGACTTTGTTCACTGGCAATCCACAATTTCTCTTGTATGCTCAGAACGCGATGCCTAACCGTCTGGAGGATGCACAGTCCTCAAGTGTAATAAGTCTTCAAATCACACAGACATGAAGACTTAAGTGATGCCCAATTTACTCTGGCTCTGGGTGGTTAGGGCTTTTCTCCTCAATGGGATTTTTTCTTTCAAAGGCTTCGAGGTGGGTTGCTCTCAAACGACAAAAGCCGCGCACTGAAATCTGAGCAGCCAACCGTTTATGGTTGTGGGGGTGGACTATTTATAGCCACTTGGCAACCCGACCTGATCTGTCCAAAATGACCCTGGGTCACTAAGGAACTGACACGTGTACCAACGGTCGAATTTTGAACTCACACGACAACTTTAGTTGGGCTACAAGTAAAGCTGACTTGTCTGGCTCTGGACAAGATTTTCTCTCAAAGTCTTCGCTCGAAGACATAGGATTTGAATTAGGCATCACTACAGTCATTCTAACTGGTTCTTTTGGACCCCACTTAACAGTACGGCGATTCCTATGACACTACATAAATGAAATAAAACTACGAAGGATCTAAGTCTTCGAGTTCCATAAGCTTCATAGGGAGTCTTCTCATGTCATTGTCTTCAATATGAATATCTTCATAAACCACCATTGTCTTCAATGTCTTCGTACATTTTTAGGGGTCATCTCTGGTAATAAAACCGAATCAATGAGGGACTTCTACCTGTGTTTTCCTGCAATTCTCACAAACACGTTAGTCCCTCAACTAGGTTTGTCGTCAATACTCCAAAACCAACTAGGGGTGGCACTAGATGCACTTACAGACACAACGAGACCACTGTAAAACCAACCATGGATAGATGGACCACTAGACGTCGAACCCCAATTTCATATCATACATCCGTCGGACAGATATCTTAAGAGCTACTTGAATTCCCACTTATAAACTCCCGAAACTTTCTAGTTATGCAATCAGGTGTTGGGGATACAGGGGAAGCGTAAAATCTCACCCAAAACTAACAAATCCTACATCCAGCTGTATCCATCCTTCAACACATAACCAAGACACCTTCGGAAATCATTTACCTCAACCTTCGAAAAGCATCCATTATACGAGTTATGGCAATACTCCTGAAATCCCGCCCTAGTACTGGGTGGCGTCGAGGTTATCTCACCAACAACTGCATAAAAGAGATTTTCGATGTCGGCGAAACACAGCTATTCCAGAACTGCAACGATAAAATTGTGACGACAACACCTCAGAGCTCAACTCCCCGGGACACTTCCACAACCCTAAATGTCAGGAGGCACCAAGAACAATGTTCTCGTCACAAAACCATTGGAACGATTCCAAGATACCCGCATGATCCTAAATTTTTTTAGTGAAATTTGAGAAGAGAAGAGTCAAAACTCTTCGTTAGGATGCCTCACCAGAGCGACGAAGGGACTGAGGAGTAAAAAGAATCCTACTCTCCGATATATATATATCCTAAATGACTCAAAACATTTTTTTCTAGACTCAACAACGCCAGCGATTCGATCAAGGAGGGGGCTCCTAAGTCGGGGAAGGCTCTGATACCAACTTGTAACACCCTCGATGCGGCTATATCTCCCACGTGTCGGAGAACGACTTAGAGGCATAACCGCATCGAAGGCAATGTCGCAAGAGGGGTAATCTTTACACATCCCATGTACTGAATAAGGAAAGAGTTACATAGTTGGCTTAAAATCGCCACATCAAACAATGCATAAATATCATTACATTCATCTAGATACAATCAAGGTCCGACTACGGAACCAAAACAAAGACAACCCCAAATGCCACAAAGTCCCCAATCGCCCCAACTGGGCTCCACTACTGATCGTCTGGAAAGGAAACGTAGTAACGTCGTGAGTCCTCATCGAACTCCCACTTGAGCTCAGTCGCATCTTCTAGAATGGTATCATCGGTCCCTGCATCTAGTTTTGGAAGTAATCTGTGAGTCACGGGGACTCAGCAATCTCACACCCTTGCGATCAAGACTATTTAAGCTTATAGGTAGGGGTAAAAGGTATGAGGTGGAGCTGCAGCAAGCACTAGCATATATGGTGGCTAACATACGCAAATGAGAGCGAGAAGAGAAGGCAAAGGCATGGTCGATAAACTATGATCAAAAGTGATCCTAGAACAACCTACGTTCAAGCATAACACGAGACCGTGTTCTCTTCCCGGACTCCGCCGAAAAGAGACCATCACGGCCACACACTCTGTCGATTCATTTTAATTTAGTTAAGTTTAAGGTTTTCTACAACCGGACATTAACAAATTCCCATCTGCCCATAACCGCGGGCACGGCTTTCGAAAGTTCAAAACCCTGTAGGGGTGTCCCAACTTAGCCCATCACAAGCTCCCACGGTCAACGAAGGATATTCCTTCTCCCAGGACGGCCCGATCAGACTCAGAATCCAGGTTACAAGACATCTCGAGAATGGTAAAACAAGTCCAGCAAGACCACCCAAATGTGCCGAAAAATCCCGATAGGAGCTGCACATATCTCGTTCTCAGGGCACACCGGATAAGCAATCCGTACAACTAAAACCAGCCCTCGAGTTTCCCCGAGGTGGCGCTGCAAGGGGCTCTAGTTTGGACCAACACTCAGAGGAGCACTGGCCTGGGGGGGCGGGTTAAAATAAAGATGACCCTCGGGATGCACGCTCCCAAGGGAAAAGGCTAGGTGGCCAATGGTAAAACCAAGGTTGGGCCTTGCTGGAGGAGTTTTATTCAAGGCGAACTGTCAAGGGGTTCCCATTATAACCCAACCGTGTAAGGAACGCAAAATCAAGGAACATAACACCGGTATGGCGGAAACTAGGGCGGCAAGAGTGGAACAAAACACCATGCATAAGGCCGAGCCTTCCACCCTTTACCAAGTATATAGATGCATTAATTAAAATAAGAGATATTGTGATATCCCAAAAAATATCCATGTTCCAAAAAGGAACAGCTCCAATCTTCACCTGCAACTAACAACGCTATAAGAGGGGCTGAGCAAAGCGGTAACATAGCCAAACAATGGTTTGCTAGGACAAGGTGGGTTAGAGGCTTGGCTTAGCAACATGGGAGGAATGATAAAGCATGTGGTAGGTATCGTAGCAAAGGCATATCAATAGAGCGAGCATCTAGCAAGCAAAGATAGAAGTGATTTCGAGGGTATGGTCATCTTGCCTGCAAAGTTCTCCGAGAAGACGAAAGCTTGAACCTCGTAAGCGTACTCAACGGGCTCCTCGAACACGAACTCGTCTCCTAGCTCTACCCAATACAAGAACACAAGCAAAGCAAGACACAATCAACCACGGTGCGATGCACAAGCAACATGATGCAAAACATGGCATGATATGCGGGATGTGATATGCAATGCATATGCATGTTTCGGAAAGGAAAGATTGAACCTGGCCTCAACTTGGCAAACCAAGAGTGCCGCTGGAAAGATGAGATGATTTCAGTCGAAATCGATATAAAGATCACCGGAATCGGATGCACGGTTTGCAAATGGCAAGCAAAACAATAATGGCACAAAGCTGTGATTAATAGCACGAGGCCATCTAGATGCATCAAGAACCACAAGCTACTGCACTCTAACATAACAACAAATCACATGGCAGGGATCCACTCAAGATGCTTGACATAAGATGAACACTGAGCTACGGCTAAATCACATAATAGAAGGTTCAAACAAGCATGGCAAAAGAGCAAAAGATATTAGGTTACAGACTTAGAGAAAATAACAACATGGCAGGATTTTAACATCAGGAAGCAATGTTTAGAGCAAGATAACAACATGCTACAGGAACATATCATGGAAAATCAAGGCATGGCATGAAGCTACACAAAGCATACAACAAAAGTCCCTTACTGACCCTAAGCCAAAAGGGATCAGAAAATACAATGGCAACCATGTGAACATAGCAACTTACGTTAACAGATTCAGACTTGGTAGAAAACTGGAACGTGGCAAAACAGATATCAAGTAGGCATGTTTACGAGCTCGATGCACTCACCACAAGGCATTGCATGACAAACTAAGCATACACCCAGCAAGTAGACATGACATAGAAGGTAAACATGGCAAGAGCAACATCATAGCATGCATGGATCAACAACAACAAGGTCGGCAAAAATGCTTAACACGTAAACATTCTGCCAGGAACATTTTATAGCAAAAGTAGAGCTTGATTGAGTCAAGCTAGGGTGCTCCATAATTGCAAACAAAGACATGGATGGATAGATCACCACAATATCTATAAAACATCCGTACCGATCATGCTCAAAAGAGGGATGGATCACTCTGTAGCAACATGAATACATGGCATAAAAATATTGACAGGACAAAGACTTAGAAGATTTCTAAGTCCCTGAAATCAGCATGAGGGCTACTTTGCATGCTTGTGCAAGTAACCACATAGATCACCAAAATACATGGCATACACCCCTGTAAAGATGGCATGGCATACTTCAAAACACATGTAGGGCTCAAGTTCATAGGAGGCACACATCAATCATGGCAAAAATGACAAAAGTCCAATTACTGATAAGAATCCGAAACTAATATAAACTAGCACTCTTGCAACCGCATTTAGGGCAACAAGATGAGCTCAAATGAACATGATGCGATGAGATGAAATGAAGTACTCGTCGAGAAAAACAATTTGATATGCTACACGCCCAAAACGGAGCCATGGGTGCAGAGATATCAAGCGATGAACATGAGCTAAAAGTATAGTAGATCTGGGGACTCAGTAGATTTCACCTCGCGGGAAACGGGACGGGGAGAACCCGGGATAGAGGGATCCGGGGCTCGAGACGGTGTTTGGATGGGGGTGCTGGTGGATCTCATCCACCCAGCGTCCAGATCTGGCCAGAGTGGATCTCCGGTGAGCTCGAGGCCGGCCGAAACTCAGGCAGAGATCGGCGACGAGGGGGAAGCGGCGGCGGCCGGCGGCCTCCAGCGAGGAACGCGGCAACCGAGGCGGCGACGCGCGGCGAGCGAGGCGGCTGGGCGTGGTGGTCCGGCGAGCGGCTGCGCTGACGATGGATGGCGTCGGGAGGGCGAGCGCGGGATGCGGCGTCGACGAGATGGGCCCCGCGGGCCCGATCCGGGCCGCACGGGCCGGCGGCGGGGCTGGAGGAGAGAGAGGGCGGCGGTGGTGAGGTGGAGGTGTCTGATTGGACGAGAGAGGCGGCGGACGCGTCCGGTCCGGGACGGACATGTCCGGCGGCGCGAGGAGGAAGAGGACTAGGGTTTCGTCCGCGATATTTTTGGAGGGGATCACATATATATATATATATAGGTAGAGGGAGCTAGGAGTGTCCAAATTGAGCATGGTTTTCGGCCACGCGATCATGATCGAACGAACTAGATGATGGAGGGGGTTTGGGTGGGTTTTGGGCCACTTTGGAGAGGTGTTGGGCTGCAACACACACGAGGCCTTTTCGGCTCCTCGGTTAACCGTTGGAGTTTCAAACGAAGTCCAAATGGCACGAAACTTGATAGGCGGTCTACCTGTAGTAAACCAAGGCCGCTTGGCAAGTCTCGGTCCAATCCGAGAACGTTTAACACCCGCACACGAAAAGAGGCAAAAGGGGACACCGGAGGACATAGGAGCGCCGGAATGCAAAACGGACAACGGGGAAAATGCTCGGATGCATGAGATGAACATGTATGCAAATGCGATGCACATGATGACATGATATGAAATGCATGACACGCAAGAAAAAGACAAGGCAACAACAACGAATAACTGGAAGACACTTGGCACATCGGTCTCGGGGCGCTACACAAAGGTTCAAATTCAAACTCCACATGTGGTTATTTAAATGCCATTTATTTGATTTGTCCTAAACAGTAGCCATAAGTGGTTCTAACATGCATGAAAATGGTACAGATGGAAAGATTGGATTTTTCTGATAATTTTTCATATATAAATTATTTCATTTGGAGTTACGGTTTAATTTCTATGAATTTTAGAAGTTTAAAGCATTTTCTAGAATATCCTGAATAAGAATAAATCCAGAAAATGGTTAACTGCATCAGCATGACGTTGGTGTGACATCAGTAGGTCAATAGACCGGGTCTAGGTCAAACCTGACCGGTGGGTCCCGCATGTCTGTGTAACAGGGTCAGCATCCGAGGCTGACCGGTGGGGCCAGGTGAATGCTGAGGTGGCAAGGTCAAACTGACTGGTGGGGCCACAGGCATTAGGTTAATTTAAGGGAATAACCCTGTGGTTAATTAAGGGGTGGGGCCCGTCTGTCAGTGAGCTAGGAGGGTTAATTAGCGGGTGATTAGCTGGGTCATTACTGCTAATCCGGATTTGGCCGGAGTTAGGCCGCCAACGAGGCCAAACACGGCGGTGAGTGTCGAAAATCTCCCTCCGGTGACCAAAACAATGATGGAGCCCATCTACGAGTAGCTGGATCTCGCGCACGTCGAGTGGTGCTCTCAGCTTCGCCGGAGATGGCCTAGAACGACGGCGGTGATGGCAAGTGCGGCGGCCGACGTTCGGGCATCGAACGAATCGACGGTGTAGGGCATGGTAGGAGTCGCGGGTGGGCGCGTTGGACTCGTGGGAGTGAAGTGAGCTCAGTGGTAAGCTCGGATGTGTGCTTGCACGGCCGTAGCCGTGGTAGCGACATGGTCGGCGGCGAGGAGCAATCGACTCCGATGGCCACAGTGGTTAGAGGACGCGGACGAGCGCGGGAAGAGAGGGGAAAAGGGCAGGGGCTCACGGCGAATCCAGTAGAGTCGACGACAAGGCCAGGGAGGGTCTGGAACTCGCGAATCCACGCCTGCGAGCTTCAGTGGCCTACTATGGAGAAGATGGAGATGTCGTCGATGCAGAGATTCCCGGGTCGCTTGGCTCGTTGAGGAGGTAGCAGGCGGCGAGGCGGAGCTCTGGGGCAAGATGAGAGGGCCAGAGGGGCACGGTGGTTACGGTGAACGGCGTCGGTGGCGACGAGCCCCGCTCGGTGGTGAGAGAGTGGGATCCAGGGGAGGGAAGGACGAGTGGAGCAAGGGAGAGGACCAGGGGCTGCGTGGCGACGTCCAGGGCCTCCAGGGCGTCGAGGGGCAGCTAAGCAAGCAGGAGGTGGCCGGCGTGCGGCGACCACGCGTCGGGCACGCGCGCTCATCCTCCTGGCAAGGAGGAAGATGACAGGAGGGGGTGATCAGGTGGGCTGGGCTGCCAGGAAGGTCCAGGTGGGTTTCTCTCTCTCTATCTCTGCTTTCTGTCTTTTATTTCTCTTTTCTATTTTTTGTAACTTGTTTCTGATTTAGTAAAAATACTTAATCATTTTATAAAATCCAGAAAACTTTTGTGGCCACTATCTAATTTAAACCAGAGGCCCTCACCAAGTTTCAGAATATTTGGAGCTACCAAATATTTTATAGGAATTTATAGTTCCACTTCAAATAGAATATGATTTAATTCAAAGACCATAAATGCCTTGGAAAAATGTGCATGACCTGTGGTAAAGGTTTCAACCTCTTTCCATAAATAATGAAAAAATTTGAAGGGCATTTTGGATTCATTGAAAATATTATTTTTTCATTTTGATCCTAATTGCATTCAATTTGGGGCTAGGGTTTGTCATCCCCATTTCAAGTTCATTTGGGAATTTAAACATGATGCAAACACCATTAGCTAGTCTAGAGCATTTCCATATACTAGGGATGTGACATAACCCTTGCCAGTTTGTCGTGGCCACCGACGCTGCTCGCCGGACCCCAAAGGAGGAGGCATGAGGATGGTCGGGCGAGACATGGCCGTGCGCATGCGACACATCATGAGGAGCATGTCTGTGGCACGACGGTGGTGGGAAGAGCGCACCGAATAGGAAGAGGATGAGAACGGTAGCTCGCCAGCGCACCAGGGAGAGGAGGATGGGGGCGTGGCAGCAGTGTTGGCAAAGGAACCCTCATCTTCTCGTGCGCGAAAGCAATGTCAACGACGCGATGAAACAGTTTTTCCACTTACAGTCGGGCCACGGTGGACTGCGGGTTCAATTATAAAAACTCTGAAGGTTTTCTTTTTTTGCAAAACAACCGCGACGGTGAGCGAGCAGAAGCGATAGCCGCTTTATCAGTAGGTAAATACTAATGGTTCAACTTCGACCATACGCCAACTTAATCCGATGAATAAGACTGTTTTCTTCAGAAGTCATAAATACAAGAGATTTGGTCTGTGTTGTGACGGGAAACCTTAGCTTTGGGACAGTGCTCATTCTGTTATTGGGGTGGGAAAACCTAGGGAACCGGATCCCTCACATGACCGTACGGATGCCCTGGTCATTGTCACCCAACTGAACCGTCTATACCCAGCCCAAAGCTTCCGGGTTGTCCCGCACTATCCATGGGCTACCCCATATGTGGGCAGATATGGGGAAGCCCGGACACACTTGGATGTGTGGACTAACGGGGGAGGGGGGGTCCATGCAGAAACCCATCGTTCTGATGAGGACATGACTACCTTGGATACGACCAAAAATATTGCATACATGCATATTTGTCAGGTGATTTCTAATGCAAACTATTCAATAATCTATTTATGTTATCCAGAACAAAAATACTTCACACACTTTGGTGTTTTGTCTAATTGCAGGTGTATGGGACATTTGTACAATCCACGTATGAAGATAAGGGAAAAGGAGAAGTTTATGTTGTGTTCAAAAAGTCCTCTCACGTCACTTTTGGGCCAAGAGAAGATAGAGTCCAAGTCTTTCACGTTCTGGATTCAGATTCGGACTGCACAGACATACCTGACTCAAAACGCCAACAACTTTTTCATACGGACTCCGAATTGGGTGATTCTTTTTTTGTTGGAAACTAGATTTCGTTGCTCTTTCCAACCCAATTGGATTCACCTTCAAATTCGTCCGGAGCGTTGAGTTACAGACGAAACAATCTGACATTGCAGCAGAATCCGAGTCAAACTACAAGCCCAAAGGTGTTGCATCACCTCCAATTGGGCCCATGAGCCTTGTACGACCTAGGGTTAGTTTTAGGCTGCCTTGGGACGTCCTCCCACCTCCTTGGCCGCCACCCCTTGCTCCTATATAAGTAGATCCATCTAGTAGCTTTTTCCTTGGGATTTGTTTAGTTAAAAGTTAGCCATTGCAACTTCGTGTACTTCGTTTGTGTCCAACGACCAGACCAAGACCACTTACGGATCCCCACCATTATCAATACCTCATATATATTTGCAATATTCAGATTGCTTTATCATATTCTTGCTCATTCTTCGATTGCTTGCAGGAATAGACCTTCGTGGTCAGGCTGACCGTGCTTCCGACATCGTCAGTAACCTCAGGAGATTGGTTTAGCGATTGCTAAGGCGCAATGTCGTGCACGTTTATAGTCGGATCGTCAAAGTCGTCTCCACCAAATCGATAGTTATCATCTCATCGAAAGATCGGGACACCCTCGCCTTTATCAAGTGGTATCAGTTTTCAGGTTGCTCGGTGAGAATTTCCAGTTTTCCTAGATTAGATTTATTTTCTTACCTATTGTCCAAGAAAAAGCCACAAAAAAGAGTTAGATCTATTCATCCTTGGTCCAAGCCAGTCTGAGCCTTTGCAATTTTCTTTTCATTGCTTGCATAGTTGAATTATCGGTTGCATCGTCGTGTCAAGTTGCTGGTCTTAGTGTCTAGTTTGTTTAGAGTTTCGAGTTCTGTTCACATTAGTCACGCCACCGCTGCATCATTATCTGTTCCGCTGTCCACCACCCATCCATCAATTTCCACCACGTGCTACCCACCATTCATTGTCATAATAATAGTTGAGATCGTTCACATCTTCGCTTGATCCAATCTGCGTCTTATCTAGTTTCTTTTGGAAAGAGGGAGAAAAAACGAGAAAAAAAAGAGAAAAAAAAGTCAGAAAAAAAGGAGAAAAAAATCAAAAAAATCGGCACAAACTTTTTCAGAGGAAAGTTGGAGACAAAGTTGTTGATATATCCTGCTTGGCTGTTGTTTCACATCATTATCTTTACTGCCGTTGTGATCTTCACTTATATCTTGCTGTCCAGAGCTACTTAGTATCCTTCATTGATGCTAGTTGTGCTACGACGTGACCTCATTAGTGTTCTAGGCTCGCGTCTCTAGTTCAGTCTAGCCTAGGACCAGCACAGTACCGTCGTTGAGCATTTATTCAACATTGCATCTCTGAATTGATTATTGCTAATCTTTTGCTACCATATATAGCCAACCCAGCTCCACATATTTCTACACCGTGTATACGTACGTTCCCCTGGCAATCGCTTTACACAATCTTCAGAGTTATTTGACACCGTTGGTTGCCGGTCACCACCTGTTGCTTGGTAAGAACTTGTAAGATATTGATATTTGCTTTACTGTGAGCGCTTTACCACCACACCCTAGTAGTTCATAGGAACATTATTCTTGAATTTTGTTTCTTGTTTCTACTAATCATGACAGGTTCCGAAGATAGAAGTTCTTGGACGACGGACACATCTTCACCATCACGAGAGTTGGGACAACACACACAAGCACATGGTCAGGTTATCTTTTTACCGTCATTTGAGGGTAGATTTAATCCTACTACTTATCTAGCTTGGGAGCTTGAAGTAGAACAAGTTTTTAGTCACCATGACTTTTCTGAACTTGAGCGAGTGCGAGCAGCCACTAGAGCATTTACTGATTTTGCTTCTGTTTGGTGGAGTGTACATTGTAAGAAAAACATTGATAACCAACCCACAACTTGGAAAGTTTTGAAAGCTGTAATGAGACAACAATTTTTTCCTCCTTACTATCGTCGTGAATTGCGTCGCAAATTGGAGCAATTAAAACAAGGCAGTAACACTGTTCATGCTTACTACCAAGAGTTCAAATCTTATATGCATCATTGTGACATAGAAGAATCTGAGGATGATACAATGAATAGATTTTTTGGTGGTTTGAACCATGATATTCAGGCAAGATTTCAGTATATTCCTCGTTGCATTACTGGTATGTATGTCCGTGCTTGTACCTTTGAGAGACAGATAAAGGAGGATGCATTAGGTGACTACAACAACTACTATTCCAGTTCATGCTCGCCACCGCCGGTGGGTTCCTCCATCATTGCACCTCGGATTATGAGCGCGGCATCATCTCAAGGGTATGGTACATTGTCAACGTCCGTACCTACATCAGCTACATCTTTGCCACAAGGTAACAGTAAAGGTATTGATGATATAACTTCACATGAGAATGATGCATGGCCTAGTTAACTTGAATGCGTCATGTATTGAGTTACCTGTTGATTTGAGCACACCACCTATTTTAGAGAATCTTGTTACTGTCATGAATGCGTCATGTGATCAAACAACTGAAATATCAATAATTTTGAGTGCACCCATTGAATTAACTGTTGATGCAAAAGAACTAATGTTTAATCATTTTGATATGGCCTCCAATCTTGGTGATGATTCTGTGTCCAATGACTTATTGCATGTTTGCTTATTTAAGCATGTTGTAGCATGTAAATTTGATGCAAGTAAGGTTTATTCACCAAAGTTGGGATGGTTTAATGATGAACATTGCGAATCTTTTGAAATGAATAAGAGCTTCACTTATATGTGCAAACTAAGTTCTAATATTTTCATGCCTTCTACTTCTTGTGATAATTTTTTGGCTTTAGTTTTTATGAACTATGAAAGTTACTCATGTATACATGTGTCATACGTGCAAAAATCAAGGGAAGTTAAACTGGATGACATATACATATACAACATGTACACCTTGTCTCTTTTGTTAGCCACATTTCAGATTAAGCAACGCCGAGGACGGCTTTGTTTTCAAAAAGGGGAGGATGATGAGGACATTACTACCTTGGATACGACCAAAAATATTGCATACATGCATATTTGTCAGGTGATTTCTAATGCAAACTATTCAATAATCTATTTATGTTATCCAGAACAAAAATACTTCACACACTTTTGTGTTTTGTCTAATTGCAGGTGTATGGGACATTTGTACAATCCACGTATGAAGATAAGGGAAAAGGAGAAGTTTATGTTGTGTTCAAAAAGTCCTCTCACGTCACTTTTGGGCCAAGAGAAGATAGAGTCCAAGTCTTTCACGTTCTGGATTCAGATTCGGACTGCACAGACATACCTGACTCAAAACGCCAACAGGGACGTCCTCCCACCTCCTTGGCCGCCACCCCTTGCTCCTATATAAGTAGATCCATCTAGTAGCTTTTTCCTTGGGATTTGTTTAGTTAAAAGTTAGCCATTGCAACTTCGTGTACTTCGTTTGTGTCCAACGACCAGACCAAGACCGCTTACGGATCCCCACCATTATCAATACCTCATATATATTTGCAATATTCAGATTGCTTTATCATATTCTTGCTCATTCTTCGATTGCTTGCAGGAATAGACCTTCATGGCCAGGCTGACCGTGCTTCCGGCATCGTCAGTAACCTCAGGAGATTGGTTTAGCGATTGCTAAGGCGCAACGTCGTGCACGTTTATAGTCGGATCGTCAAAGTCGTCTCCACCAAATCGATAGTTATCATCTCATCGAAAGATCGGGACACCCTCGCCTTTATTACGTTCCGTCAGGACATCACTGTTCTGCACTCATGTTTTCGCTTCACTGCAATGTTCGCAGGGTCAAATTCGGCTATTTAAGCAGGACAATGTGGCTCAACCCTTGTCGTCCCCATCTTCTCCCTCTAGCCAGCGCCGATCCCGCCTTCCTCTCCCTCTCCGTTTCGACCATGCATTTCACCACTATGAGCAATATGGAGGATAGGGGTATCTTGGATTGGGCGAAACGGGTCACGCGTGCATCAATAGGCGCGTGTAGGAGGTGCTATGTGTTCGAAGCCCCTAGGGGCCCCGGACACCGGTGCCTCCGGGTACCTCAGTCAGCGCTAACCCCCTCCCTGAGGACTGGTGGGCCTCCTGAAGTGGTCGGTCTATTTTATTGGCCGGCCTATGTGGCCATAGGGCTGATACTCAGGAGAACAATGACAATAATGATGCGACCCTTCACCTTGCTTTGCGCGGTCAAAACTGCCACACGCCAGATGGGACGTGTGAGTGGGGGCTCACTTTAAACTTAAATTATGGCAAGGATGAGGAGCCTCTATCTATTCGGCTGACGCCGGAGACGTAGGTACTGCCAGGGTATGGTGACTAATAGCTAGGGAGTCCTCTACCTTTATAGCACACTCTATGGCATCATGGTGGGAGCCCACATGGGCAACGTGCAAAGGATGTGAAAGTGCTAGTTATCGACTAAAGGGGGGTGAATAGGCGATTTTTATGAAATTCTTCAAAACACGGGGGCTTTGAAGACAAACAGTAGAAATGATCCTATTGATATGCAGCGGAAGGTAGACTACACTAGATAGGCCATAGTCAAGTAAGCAATGAAGTGAAAGCACGAAGACTATCAGCAGCTAGGTAGTAAGGTTCACGATGGAAGATAGTGTGAAGCCAAACAGTAAATAGTCTTCACTCAGTGAAGTCAATCAGATTATAAAGGCAAGCAATGACTTCACGAAGACAAACTGTAAAGTAAAGGGAAGTGAAGGATAGAACCAGTAGCTTGGTGAAGACAAGGATTTGGTAGACCTGTTCCAGTTGCTGTGACAACTGTACATCTGGTTAGGGAGGCTGAGATTTAACTCAGAAGACCGCGTATTCACCTTATTCCCCTTGAGCTAAGGACACACAGTCCTCGCCCAATCACTCTGGTAAGTCTTCAAGGTAGACTTCCAAACCTTCATAGACTTCATTCATCGGTGATCCACAATCACTCTTGGACGCTCATAACATGACGCCTAACCGGATGGAGGATTCACAGTCCTCAAGTGTAACAAGTCTTCAGATCACTTGGACAGAAGGACTTCCGTGATGCCTAACACTCTTTGGCTCTGGGTGTATAGGGCTTTGTCCTTGCAAGGATCTCTCTCTCAAATGCTTCGAAGGTGGGTTGCTCTCAAACGACAAAAGCCATGCACTAACTCTGAGCAGCCACCAATTTATTGTAACATCCCAAAATTCTAAATTTTGGAATGTTATATTAAATAGATAGTTTGTTTGATTGACTGAAAGTGAGTGAATTTGAATCCTTTTGAAAGTTAAATGAGAGGGAATAAAATGACTTTTCCAAAACTTTCACTTTGCTTTCTGATCTTCATGAATTCAAATACTTTTCATCAAAAAACCACGGAGATTAGATGACATGACTTCTTCCATTTTTTCAAATGAAAAGGGGTGTTGAAAATATTTGAATTTCATTTGAAAATATTTCAAATTCTGAAACTTTATGCAACTCAATGATTTTCACAAGAGAAGATAAAATGACCTTCAAAATATATGAAATATGAGTTGGAAGTTAAAACGATCAATTCAAAGTCCTTTTGGAAATTATTTTTGAATTTGGAGTTATTTGGGTTTTATTCAAATTATTTTTCTCCAAAAACAAAATACATTGAAAATAGGGTAACATGATTCCCTACATAAAAAAATTGGAGATAAATAAATTTGAAGTCATTTTGGTATTCTTAAAATGATGTTTATTG
The DNA here is from genome assembly GCF_003073215.2 of Triticum urartu. NCBI lineage: Eukaryota > Viridiplantae > Streptophyta > Magnoliopsida > Poales > Poaceae > Triticum > Triticum urartu. The sequence goes on from NC_053027.1 coordinate 270,317,933, forward strand.
GATTATAGTAGGGCAGTAGCACTCTTTGAATTATCTGAATTTGTGTGAATTTTATTTAATGCTAGGGAAATGTTCACGTTGTAGACAATCTTTTTCTGAAAATTTCGATATATTATATGCCTCTAGTTTGTTTTTATTTCATTATTGTTTTATTATTTCTTTTGTCTGCTAAACGTTTAAAAATAGGAAACCCTTCCCTCCGACTGGGCCGGCCCAACTCCCAGGCCAGGCCGCGGCCCAGCCCACCACCACGTCGCCCCCAAGCTCGGGACGAAGTCCTGAGCCAGCACGCCGGCGCCGCAGCCGTGCTCCGCCCAGCCTCTCCCCGCCGCCTCGACCCTGCCCCCTCCTCCACATCTCCCGCGCCTATAAATAGCGCCGCCCGGAGCCCCGCCTCGCCTCCTCTCGCTTTGCGCCGCCCGCACCACCCCGCCGCCCGCGCCGCCATAGCCGCCGCTCACCGCTGCCGCGCCGCCGCTCCCCGCGCCTCGCCCTGCCCGCGCGCCGCCGTCGCCGATCTGCCGCTGCCGCCGGAAACCGCTGCCTACGGTTTTTCGAAGAAAACCGCCCCGACCGGTATAAACCGCCGAAAACTCGTCCCGGTTCTTTTTGTTTTTAGTCTCGGTTTAGATCGGTTTAATCTTTTTAGGTTAAGTTTGTTTAGCGAACGTTCGCTGCTTATCTGTCCGCAACGAACAAATCCGTTCATTAGGTTTTTGTAGTGAACGTTCGTTCGGTAGGATTTTTTCTTTTATTTTAGTTTTCCACCAGGGACTCGTTTGTGAATATTTTTATTTATAGATTGGCCCCTGTTGTTCAAACAACCACATCTTTTTGCTCGTTAGTCCAAATCCAACGAAACCAACGCCCACTTCTTCGTTATGATCCCCTCTATCCAGTTAATCAACTTAAACATGTTTTTGAAAGTTTAAAATTTGATTAGACCAGTTTTGAATTCAAACTTCGTTTGATCGTAACTTGAGTTTTGTAACTTCGTTTGAGTTGATTCTTTTTGCAAATCGAAGCTCTTGACCTAAACTTTCTAATAAGGCCAAATTCACATAATTTGGGTATTGTTAGAAATTGTTTTATGTTGCAAGAGTTATTTTCTTGGTTTTGATGTTTTCCGAATTGTCTTCCTCGTTCTTTCCGATCTTTTGAGTGATTGCTTATGTGTGGTTACTATTGATTTCTTATGATAGATTGACCATAGTGTGACGAGTAGACCTATCAAGAGTTATGAGTGCGAATCATCTTCATCAACATTGCAGGCAAGTTCACACTTTGATCATACCTCTTTACTACCCAGTTTTTATTGCATTATATCAATCCTCAAACAATTGCATGATTAGGATCTGATTAATATGTGGGATTTGGGAAGTAGATGAGGTAGTACCTATTACCAGTTTTATTATCAAACCCTTGGGAGTTACTTCTATGTTTTCTTATTATGCCATGCTATGCTAGTAGAAGTGGATTGGATGAGTGTATCCATAATAGATGTGAGATTGTTAATTAATGGTTTACTTCAGGTGGCAACTTTAACACACATCTGGGTGGATTGAGGCACCTGGGTATTCCAGCGATTGCCTGTTTAGGCACCTGGGTATTCCAGCGATTGCCTATTTTTCTTTATGGACCGCCACCCAGGCTCAAAGGGATCATGAGATTATTCATACTAGAAACTTCCGTGTGCAGCCACAAGCTATTATGGGCTCTAGCATAGTTGACTAAGTCATGCGAACTCTTACAGTGGTAGACTAGCAGATGTAGAGGATGTAGGTTGGCACTGTCTACCCGATCGTAAGGTGCTAGCGCTTCTGAAAGACTATGTCTCGGTCATCCGGTTCTCAAAAACCATGTAGTGCGAGAAATCCAACGGAGGAGATCGAGTCTTGTGGGGAAAAGTGCGCAGACCTCTGCAGAGTGTATAAACTACTCATGATTAGCTGTGTCCCCGGTTATGGACGTCATGAGTATCCAGTACTTGGATTATCATGTGAATCTCATCATGTGACTTTAATTAATCTTGTTGGGTTTTAATGATGATGTTTAATTGGGATTGAGAGGGTGTCTACACTCTCAATGTTTAACAACCACCTTGATAGTTAAATAAAATATATTCCTTTGTAGTAGGGAAAAATTGGCTTTTCGCAAAAACCTTATAACCATAGAACTTTTCCACCAGCCATATATGCATGTAGTGATAGCCATTGTTCATCAATTCTCTATGGTGTGAATTTGCCAGTACATTCAATGTATTGACCCTTTGTGGCTGCAACGTCTCATGTTGTAGGATTCTTATGACGAGTAAGTGATACGTTAGGGTTACGATTTCTACACTCAACTTTGCCGTTGGTGTTGATGAGAATCCACAACCTTGTTACTTCCGCTATTTGGATTGAGGTAATACTATTTTACGTTACTTTATACATGTGATTTACCTCTGTTATAAATCCTTCGAGTACTGTGTGTGTCAGCATACCGATCCAGGGATGACACTTAAGCACAGAGACTTGATCCATTCGGGTCGGGTCACTACAAGATGGTATCAGAGCACATGTTGACTGTAGGCCGTGACCCTAGAAATTGGCAAGCTCATAGGAAAGATTTTCACCACAACTTCATTTTCGAAAGATGTTTTATCTCTCTTCTCTTCTGAGCTTATTCAAATATCCCCTTTTAGTGAGACCATACCCCCTTTTCCCTTTTGACCACATGAAGATTTGACTGATGAGACCACTCCAAGAAGTACAAGATATCGGACAACCGAGACCATTCAGAATGAAGAGGATTTTACCATACATTTTGATAATGGAAACTACAACGGTTGAAGACTCCGAAGACTAGGAAAATTTGAAGGCCCTGTAGAATTTTCCAGATTTGTATAACCTAGGAAGGCACCCCTTATGGAACTTGGCAGACTATGGAAGCTGTCAATACCGAGATCAAGGTGTATCGGAGAAAGACTGAAACAAGGAGCATGAGAACTTGAAGTTTTGTCAAGAAAACACTAAGGAAGGAGATATCAACTATGGAAGATAGCTCATGGCAATGACAAGGGCAGAAACACGGTTATCCGTGATGTCGTCGCCACTGATACTATGGTCACCGAGCTGAGCTAAGCATGCATTTTTTCGGAAGGATTGGATGGTAGAAGGCTGATGGAGCATCTATCGGCAAAAGATGAAGTTTTAACCTTAGCCGGTGTATCACCAGGATCTGGAGTAGTACATCAAGAAGTTTAAAATGGAGCTCCAGGAAGCCATATTAGACAAGAAAGCATTTCGTGAAGAACTATGGAACCAGGAGCTGAAAGTAGCCAAGCTGGAGGAGCTACAACCTCGATAATACCAGAGATTTGTCAGGAACTGAAGGATAATAGGACCATGGTTCATGCGAAGGATGCTGAAACCAGAAGTTTGGAACGCAACTCCAGAATATTAAAGGACGTCACGAGAGACTTCGCGTCAACAGGAATGATCTGGCAAAAGAACTTGAGAAGGACAAGCACGACCGAAAGAAGCCATCGGAGACATGAACAAGACTCGTAGAGCTTGATGACTTTGAAGATTTATCGACCTTAGAAGACCCAACCCCTGTTATATGCCTACGCTAGATGCGACGTTTGTGAGCTATCATTTGTTTGATGTTTTTCCGACAGCCACAGATAAAATCTGTCTTTTCAAAACCATTGTTTGTATTGTGTGCATCCCTGATGAGGACATCAATACCATTGTTACACGCACAGCCCCTGCTGCTATACATACTGGACCAATTACTAGAGCTCGCGCACGCCAATTGAATTATCAGGTACTTTTGTTTCTTGGTAACGATTCTCATGTTCATGAGAATATGATGCTACCTAAATTGGATACATTTGTCTTGCTTACAAATGAAGGACCTAGCTTGGACAAGAAAGATGAACCTTGGAACAAGTTCAAGCGTGGAGATGATGGCATGCACAAGGGGATCCAGAACGGAGTTACAAGTGATGATTTCAGGACTTTGAAGCCACCATAAGGAGTGCATGAAGCCTTGGATGAAATATACAAGATGCCACTTCATAAATTTCGTCCAGAGGCTATTTTAGGTGCTACGTCACCTTATTATTGGGCCAGGCCCATGTATTTATGAAATACTTAAGTATAGGCTGTTTTTAGAGTCTGTATGTGTGGGGAAACAAGAGTTTGGGTTGGTTTCGGACCCCTCCTCCAAGGGACACGAAATTCCCCCTCTTCCTCCATATATACAGCCCTTAGGGCGTCGTTTAGACTTTGGGTTTTGTTTAGATTAAAAGTTCGCCATAGCTGCAACTTCGCGTACTTCGTTTGTGTCCAACGACCAGACCAAGACGTCATAGAACCCCACCTTGATCAATAAAGCTTTCATCTTATATTCGCAATATCCATATTGCAATCTCAGTTTCTTGCTTGTTCTTCATTTGCTCGCAGGAAACAGGCCCTCGTGGTCACGTTGATCGTGCTCCGGCGTGGTCAATAACCCCTCGGAGTTGGTTTAGCGATTGCTAAGGCGCGACGTCCTCGCACGTTCGTAGTCGGATCGTCAAAGTCGACTTCCTCTAAAACGATAACCACTATCTCATCGAAAGACGGGACACATTTGCCTCTATCAAGTGGTATCAGATTTCCAGGTTGCTCGGTGAGATTTTACAGTTTTTCATAGTTTAGATCGAGTCTGTTCTTCATACCTTTACAGTTTTGCTTTGTTGAATTTGTGGTTGCATCGTCGTGTCGAGTTGCTGGTCTTAGCGTCTAGTCCCTTAGAGTTTCGAGTTCTGTTCACAGATTGTCACGCCACCGCCACACCATCGTCATTACCATATACCACCACCCCACCATATACATCGCCGCTGCCATATACAACCACCAATCCGAGTCCACATATACCATCGCCATATACCACCACCAATTCGAGGCCAGATATACCATCTCCATATACCACTACCAATCCGAGTCCAGATATACCACCACAATCCGAGTTCCACCAAATTCATCTCCGCCACCAGTCCTAGTCCGAGTCCAGTATTTGGTGCTTTGTTTTCGAGTTCCAGATCACGCCATACTCTGAGTTGTCACATGGTAGGACTCCCTAGATTACGTGCTACCCGTAGAAGAAAAATAGTTCCAAACTCAAAAAAAAACTAAGTGTGGAAAATTCTGGCTAGGCAGTTTTTAGACCATTTGTAGACTTTTTCGAAAAAAATTTGTTGCGGAGCAAAAAAAGAGGAAAAAAAGTGCAAAAAAGTGAAAAAAAGAAAAAAAAATTCAGAGTGTGATTCTCCATTGTTTAGTGCAGCGCCGTGATTTTGTTAGTGTTCTAGGCTCGCATCTCTAGCACGATCTAGCCTAGGACCAGCACAGTACCGTCGTTGAGCGTTTATTCAACTTCGCATCTCTGAATTGATTATTGCTGACCCTTTTTGCTACCATATTATAAGCCTTCCCAGCTCCACATACATCTACGTCGTGCGTTTGACTCTCCCTGGTAATCGCTCTATCCAAGCTTTGAGTGTTTTGACTACGACGGTTGCCGATCACCGCCTGCTGCTGGGTAAGAACTGTAAGAATTTGAGATTGGCTTGACAGATTTGTGACACCACCACCACCTCTTGTTAGTAGTCTGTAGGATCATATTCTTGTGTGTTTCTATTTTTGCTAACCATGGCAGGATCACAAGCCGACGAGACTGACTGGGAGAACATGACGAATAAGGAGTTGCATGATAAATTTCAGCAAATGATGAGTGGACAGGTGCAAGATGTGCTAAATAGATTTGAAGAGGCCATGGAGAAGATAGATGGCATGGAGAAGACGTTCGAAACAAAGCTCGATAACAGGTTTAATGAATTGCTCGCGCGTCTTCCACCACCACCACCGGCTGCACCTAACGCACCCCTACAACAACAACAACAACAACAACGACTACCTACACATCGCGAAACAGCCCTCCGTCGAGCGAGCCTTCTCCCTCTTGCACCTGGCCAAACTATTGGTGCTGCTATTGATACTTCTGTGGCTCCTGCTGCTGATGCGGAGGAGGATGGTTTTGCGGGAGATTACGAGGATGAGGTTGATCAAAATCAGAACTACGTGTCACCACCAGCACAACAACCACCAGGTCGTCCACATGCAAATAATGGCAATGGTAGGGCTCACCCTCAGGTACGAGATCATGACCATCTCCCTAAACTAAAATTGAATATTCCACCATTTGAGGGTAGATATGTTCCTGATATATATCTTACTTGGGAGTTAGAAACTGAACAACGATTTACATGTTTACAATATCCCGAGGAGAGACGTGTTCCTGCTGCTGTTTGTGCATTCACTAGTTTTGCATGTTTTTGGTGGTCTGAGCATTGTAGATTATATCCTATTCCAGCTACTTGGGCTGCTTTGAAAACTGCTATGCATACTCGTTGGGTTCCGCCATATTATCAACGTGAATTACTTCAAAAATTGCAGCGTTTAAGACAAGGAAAAAACTCTGTAGAAGAATATTATCAGGAATTACAAACTGGCATGATTAGATGTGGTATTGTTGAGGAGAATGAAGCTATGCTTGCACGTTTTATGGGTGGATTAAATAGAGATATTCAGACCATTCTAGAGTATAAGGAGTATACTAATATCACTTGTTTATTCCATCTTGCTTGTAAAGCTGAACGTGAAGTGCAGGATCGACAGGCATTGGCGCGAACTAACTTTTCTGCAGGTCGATCTTCATCATGGATACCACGTGCATCCTCTACTTCCAATACACCAGTACCTCCATCAGGTGCCACCTCCAGCCGTGATACAAGAAAGCAGGCACAACCACCACTATCTGCCAAGAGCACACCTCCCGGGCCTACGCAGAGCTCTTCTTCTTCCATGGCATCAACAGGGCACACAAGTGATATTATTTGTCGTCGTTGTAAAGGAAGAGGACATTTTGCGAGAGAATGCAAATCTTAGCGTGTGATGATTGCTACTGAGGATGGTGGGTATGAGTCTGCTAGTGACTATGATGACGAGACTTTGGCTCTTATTACACGTGAAGAACACGGTGGAGATGAATCTGATCATGAGACGCAATACATGGCTCCTGAAGATGCTGACAGGTATGAATGTTTAGTTGTTCAATGTGTTTTGAGTGTGCAGGTCACACAAGCTGAGCAAAATCAGAGGCATAATTTGTTCCATACAAAGGGAGTTGTGAAGGAACGTTTTGTTCGCGTCATCATAGATGGAGGGAGCTGCAACAACTTGGCTAGCATGGAGATGGTGGAGAAGCTCTCACTCACCACAAGACCACATCCACATCCTTACTACATCCAATGGTTCAACAACAGTGGCAAGGTTAAGGTAACACGTACTGTTCGTGTGCATTTTAGTATCTCTACATATGCTGATTATGTTGATTGTGATGTGGTACCTATGCAAGCATGTTCCTTATTACTTGGTAGACCATGGCAATTTGATAAAAATTCTGTACACCATGGTAGAAACAATTAGTATACTCTTGTTCATAAGGATAAAAATATTACTTTGCTTCCTATGACTCTTGATTCCATTTTGAAAGATGATATTAATAGAGCTAATAGAGCAAAACAGGAGAAAAATAAAAGTGAAAATCAGATTGTGGAAAAAGACTTTGAGCAACAAATGCAGCCTAATAATAAACCATCTAGTGTTGCTTCTGAAATTAAATTGAAAAGTGCATGTTTAATTGCCACCAAATCTGATATTGATGATTTAGATTTTAGCAAATCTGTTTGCTATGCTTTTGTGTGCAAAGAGGCATTATTTTCATTCGAGGACGTGCCTTCCTCTTTGCCTCCTGCTGTCACTAACATTTTGCAGGAGTTCACTGACGTCTTTCCACAAGACGTGCCACCGGGATTACCACCTATTCGAGGGATTGAACATCAAATTGACTTAATTCCCAGTGCATCATTACCCAACCGTGCACCATACCGTACCAATCCAGAGGAGACGAAGGAGATTATGCGTAAAGTACAAGAACTGCTCGACAAAGGTTATATACGCGAATCCCTTAGTCCTTGTGCTGTTCCTATCATTTTAGTGCCGAAAAAGGATGGTACGTCATGTATGTGCGTTGATTGTAGAGGCATTAATAATATTACTATTCGTTATCGTCATCCTATTCCTAGGCTAGATGATATGCTTGATGAATTGAGTGGCTCTATAATATTCTCCAAAGTTGATTTGCGTAGTGGATACCATCAAATTCGTATAAATTGGGAGATGAATGGAAAACATCATTTAAAACTAAGTTTGGATTATATGAGTGGTTAGTCATGCCTTTTGGGTTAACTAATGCACCTAGTACTTTCATGAGGTTAATGAACGAAGTTTTACGTGCTTTCATCGGATGATTTGTGGTAGTTTACTTTGATGACATATTGATTTATAGAAAATCTTTGGAGGAACATTTGGAACATTTACGTGCTGTTTTTATTGCTCTATGTGATGCATGTTTGTTTGGTAACCTTGGAAAGTGCACCTTTTGCACCGACCGAGTATCTTTTCTTGGCTATGTTGTTACTCCATAGGGAATTGAAGTTGATAAAGCCAAGATTGAAGCTATTGAGAGTTGGACGCAGCCCAAAACGGTCACACAAGTGAGGAGTTTCCTTGGCCTCGCTGGTTTCTATTGGCGTTTTGTGAGAGATTTCAGCACCATTGTTGCGCCTCTCAATGAGCTTACAAAGAAGAATGTGCCTTTTGTTTGGGGTACCGCACAGGAAGAAGCCTTCACGGTATTGAAAGATAAGTTGACACATACTCCTTTACTCCAACTTCCTGATTTTAATAAGACTTTTGAGCTTGAATGTGATGCTAGTGGAATTAGATTAGGAGGTGTGTTATTACAAGATGGCAAACCTGTTGCATACTTTTCTGAAAAATTGAGTGGGCCTAGTCTAAACTATTCTACTTATGACAAAGAATTATATGCTCTTGTTCGGACCTTAGAAACATGGCAACATTATTTATGGCCCAAGGAATTTGTTATACATCCTGATCATGAATCTTTGAAACACATTAAAAGTCAAGCAAAACTGAACCGTAGACATGCTAAATGGGTTGAATTCATTGAGACTTCTCCTTATGTCATTAAACACAAGAAGGGTAAAGAAAATGTTATTGCTGATGCATTGTCTCGTCTTTATACTATGCTTTCACAACTTGACTTTAAAATATTTGGTTTGGAGACCATCAAAGATCAATATGTGCATGATGCTGAATTTAAAGATGTATTGCAGAATTGTAAGGAAGGGAGAACTTGGAACAAGTTCGTTCTTAACGATGGATTTGTGTTTCGTGCTAACAAGCTATGCATTCCATCTAGCTCTGTTCGTCTTTTGTTGTTGCAGGAGGCGCATGGAGGAGGATTAATGGGACAATTTGGCGTCAAGAAGACGGAGGATATACTTGCTACACATTTATTTTGGCCAAAGATGAGACGGGATGTTGAGCGTTTTGTTGCTCGCTGCACTACATGTCAAAAAGCTAAGTCACGACTCAATCCTCATAGTTTATATATGCCTTTGCCTATACCTAGTGTTCCTTGGGAGGATATATCTATGGACTTTGTTTTAGGTTTACCTTGAACAAAGAAGGGGAGGGATAGCATATTTGTTGTCGTGGATAGGTTCTCGAAAATGGCACATTTATTCCATGTCATAAAAGCGATGCTGTTGTTAATGTTGCTGATTTGTTCTTTCGTGAAATTATTCGCTTGCATGGTGTGCCAAATACTATTGTTTCAGATCGTGATACTAAATTTCATAGCCACTTTTGGAGATGTTTGTGGGCTAAGTTGGGGACTAAGCTGCTTTTTAGTACTACTTGTCACCCCCAAACTGATGGACAAACTGAAGTAGTCAATAGAACATTGTCTACTATGCTTAGGGCTGTTTTGAAGAATAACAAGAAAATGTGGGAAGAATGCTTTCCTCATATTGAATTAGCTTATAATTGTTCATTGCATTCTACTACTAAGATGTGCCCTTTTGAAATTGTGTATGGTTTCCTTGTTGGGGAACGTAGCAGAAATTCAAAAATTTCCTATGTGTCACCAAGATTAATCTATGGAGTCATCTAGCAACGAGGGAGGAGTGGATCTACATACCCTTGTAGATCGCTAAGCGGAAGCGTTCAAGAGAACGGGGTTGATGGAGTCGTACTCGTCATGATCCAAATCACCGATGATCCTAGTGCCGAACGGACGGCACCTCCGCGTTCAACACACGTACAGCCCGATGATGTCTCCCACGCCTTGATCCAGCAAGGAGAGAGGGAGAGGTTGAGGAAGACTCCATCCAGCAGCAGCACAACGGCGTGGTAGTGGTGGAGGAGTGTGGCAATCCTGCAGGGCTTCGCCAAGCACCACGGGATATGAGGAGAAAGAGAGGGAGGGCTGCACCAACGAGAGAGATCAAATCGCGTGTATTGGGCAGCCCCTAGGCCTCATTATATATAGGGGAAGGGGAGGAGGGTGCGCCCCCTCTAGGGTTCCCACCCCTAGAGGGGCGGCAGCCCTAGATGGGTCTTGGGGTGGCGGCCAAGAGGGGAAGAGGGGGGGCGCCCCCTAGGGTGGGCCTTAGGGCCCATCTAAGCCTAGGGTTTCCCCTTCTCCTCCTTTGCTGCGCCTTGGGCCTTGTGGGAGGCGCACCAGCCGACTCAGGGGCTGGTCCCTCACCACTCTTGGCCCACGCAAGCCTCCGGGACTGGTGGCCCCACTTGGTGGACCCCCGGGACCCTCCCGGTGGTCCCGGTACGTTACCGATAAACCCCGAAACTTTTCCGGTGACCAAAACAGGACTTCCCATATACAAATCATTACCTCCGGACCATTCCGGAACTCCTCGTGACGTCCGGGATCTCATCCGGGACTCCGAACAACATTCGGTAACCACATACAAACTTCCTTTATAACCCTAGCGTCATCGAACCTTAAGTGTGTAGACCCTACGGGTTCGGGAGACATGCAGACATGACCGAGACGTTCTCCGGTCAATAACCAACAGCGGGATCTGGATACCCATGTTGGCTCCCACATGTTCCACGATGATCTCATCGGATGAACCACGATGTCAAGGACTTAATCAATCCCGTATACAATTCCCTTTGTCTAGCGGTACGATACTTGCCCGAGATTCGATCGTCGGTATCCCGATACCTTGTTCAATCTCGTTACCGGCAAGTCTCTTTACTCGTTCCGTAACACATCATCCCGTGATCAACTCCTTGACCACATTGTGCACATTATGATGATGTCCTACCGAGTGGGCCCAGAGATACCTCTCCGTCACACGGAGTGACAAATCCCAGTCTCGATTCGTGCCAACCCAACAGAACACTTTCGGAGATACCTGTAGTAACCTTTTATAGCCACCCAGTTACGTTGTGACGTTTGGCACACCCAAAGCACTCCTACGGTATCCGGGAGTTGCACAATCTCATGGTCTAAGGAAATGATACTTGACATTAGAAAAGCTTTAGCATACGAACTACACGATCTTGTGCTAGGCTTAGGATTGGGTCTTGTCCATCACATCATTCTCCTAATGATGTGATCCCGTTATCAATGACATCCAATGTCCATGGTCAGGAAACCGTAACCATCTATTGATCAACGAGCTAGTCAACTAGAGGCTTACTAGGGACATGGTGTTGTCTATGTATCCCACACATGTATCTGAGTTTCCTATCAATACAATTCTAGCATGGATAATAAATTATCATGAACAAGGAAATATAATAATAATAATCAATTTATTATTGCCTCTAGGGCATATTTCCAACAGTCTCCCACTTGCACTAGAGTCAATAATCTAGTTCACATCGTCATGTGATTAACACTCACAGGTCACATCGCCATGTGACCAACATCCAAAGAGTTTACTAATGTCACTAAACTAGTTCACATCATCATGTGATTAAGACTCAATGAGTTCTGGGTTTGATCATGTTTTGCTTGTGAGACAGGTTTTAGTCAACGGGTCTGCAACATTCAGATCCATATGTACTTCGCAAAATTCTATGTCATCTTGTAGATTCAACTACTACGCTACATTTGGAGCTATTCCAAACAACTGTTCTACTATACGAATCCAGTTTACTATTCAGAATAATCTGGATTAGTGTCAAAGTTTGCATCGGCGTAACCCTTTACGACGAACTCTTTTACCACCTCCATAATCGAGAAAATTCCTTATTACACTAGTTACTAAGGATAACTTTGACCGCTTTCTTGTGATCCATTCTTGGATCACTCTTGTACCCCTTGACTGACTCATGGCAAGGCACACTTCAGGTGCGGTACACAGCATAGCATACTGTAGAGAGCCTATGATAAAAGCATAGGGGATGACCTTCGTCCTTCCTCTTTCTTCTGCCGTGGTCGAGCTTTAAGTCTTAACTTCATACCTTACAACTCAGGCAAGAACTCCTTCTTTGACTGATCCATCTTGAACACCTTCAAGATCATGTCAAGGTATGTGCTCATTTGAAAGTACCATTAAGAATTTTGATCTATCCTTATAGATCTTGATGCTCAATGTTCAAGTAGCTCAATCCAGGCTTTCCATTGAAAAATACTTTCCAAATAACCCTATATGCTTTCCAGAAATTCTACATCATTTCCGATCAACAATATGTCAACAACATATACTCATCAGAAATTCTATAGTGCTCCCACTCACTTCTTTGGAAATACAAGTTTCTCATAAACTTTGTATACACCCAAAATCTTTGATCATCTCATCAAAGAATACATTCCAACTCCGAGATGCTTACTCCAGTCCTTAGAAGGAATGCTGGAGCTTTGCATACTTATTAGCATCTTTCAGGATTGACAAAACCTTCCGGTTGTATCACATACAACCTTTCCTCAAGAAAATCGTCGAGGAAACAATGTTTTGACATCCTATCTGCAAGATTTCATAAATAATGCAGTAATCGCTAATAAAATTCCAACAGACTCTTAGCATCGCCTACGAGTGAGAAAGTCTCATCATATTCAACTCCCTTGACTTGTCGGGAAAACATCTTATCGACAAGTCGAGCTTTCTTAATGGGTGGCACTTACCATCATTTCTCCGTCTTCCTTTTAAACCATCTGTACTCAACAACCTCACGACCATCGAGCTATCTGTCAAAGTCTACACTTTGTTTCCATACATGGATCCTCTCTCGGATTTTATGGCCTCGAGCCATTTATCGGAATCCGGGCCCACCATCGCTTCTCCATAGCTCGTAGGTTCATTGTTGTCTAGCAACATGACTTCCAAGACAGGATTACGTACCACTCTGAAGTAGTACGCATCCTTGTCATCCCACGAGGTTTGGGAGTGACTTGATCCAAAGTCTCATGATCAATATCATAAGCTTCCACTTCAATTGGTGTAGGTGCCATAGGAACGACTCTTTGTGCCCTGCTATACACTAGTTGAAGTGACGGTTCAATAACCTCATCAAGTCTCCACCATCCTCCCACTCAATTCTTTCGAGAAAAACTTTTCCTCGAGAAATGACCCGATTCTAGAAACAATCCCTTATTGCTTTTGAATCTAAGACAGGAGGTATACCCAACAGTTTTGGGTGTCCTATGAAGATGCATTTATCCGCTTTAGGTTCGAGCTTATCATCCTGAAACTTTTTCACATAAGCGTCGCAGCCCCAAACTTTTAAGAAATGACAGCTTAGGTTTTCTCTAAACCATAGTTCATATGGTGTCATCTCATCGGAATTACGTGGTGCCCTATTTAAAGTGAATGTGGTTGTCTCTAATGCCTAACCCATAAACTATCGTGGTAATTCGATAAGAGACATCATGGTATGCATCATATCCAATAGGGTGCAGTTATGATGTTCGGACACACCATCACACTATGGTGTTCCAGGCTGTATTAGTTGTGAAACAATTTCCACAATGTCTTAATTATGTGCCAAACTCGTAATTCAGATATTCATCTCTATGATCATATCATAGATTTTATCCTCTTGTCACGACGATCTTTCAACTTCACCCTGAAATTACTTGAACCTTTCAATAATTCAGACTCGTGATTCATCAAGTAAATATACTCAACATCTACTCAAATCATCTGTGAAGTAAGAACATAACGATATCCACTACATGCCTCAGCACTCATTGGACTGCACACATCAAAATGTATTACTTCCAACAAGTTGCTTTCTAGTTCCATTTTACTGAAAACGAGGCTTTCAGTCATCTTGCCCATGTGGTATGATTTGCATGTCTCAAGTGATTCAAAATCAAGTGAGTCCAAACGATCCATCTGTATAGAGTTTCTTCATGCATATCTACCAACAAACATGGTTCGCATGTCTCAATCCTTTCAAAAATGAGTGAGTCCAAAGATCCATCAACATGGAGCTTCTTCATGCGTTTTATACCAATATGACTCAAATTGCAGTGCCACATTTGTGTGGTACTATCATTACTATCTTTTGGCATGAACATGTGTATCACTACGATCGAGATTCAATAAACCATTCATTTTAGGTGCAAGACCATTGAAGGTATTATTCAAATAAACAGAGTAACCATTATTCTCCTTAAATGAATAACCGTATTGCGATAGACATAATCCAATCATGTCTATGCTCAACGCAAACACCAAATAACAATTATTTAGGTTTAACACCAATATCGATGGTAGAGGGAGCGTGCGATGCTTGATCATATCACATTGGAAACACTTCCAACACATATCGTCAGCTCACCCGTTGTATGTGAACGTAAGAATCTAACACCCGATCATCACGTGGTGCTTCGAAACACGAACTGTCGCAACGGTGCACAGTTAGGGGGAACACTTTCTTGAAATTTTAACGAGGGATCATCTTATTCACTACCGTCGTTCTAAGCAAATAAGATGTATAAACATGATAAACATCACATGCAATCAAATAGTGACATGATATGGCCAATATCATATTGCTCCTTTTGATCTCCATCTTCGGGGCTCCATGATCATCATCGTCACCGGCATGACACCAGGATCTCCATCATCATGATCTCCATCATCATGATCTCCATCATCATGTCTGCAAGTCGTGATTCCTATTACAAGAACATGATCAATCTCATACATCACATATATCATTCATCACATCCTTTTGGCCATATCACATCACATAGCATACCCTGCAAAAACAAGTTAGACGTCCTCTAATTGTTGTTTGCATGTTTTACGTGGCTGCTATGGGTTTCTAGCAAGAACGTTTCTTACCTACGCAAAACCACAACGTGATATGCCAATTGCTATTTACCCTTCATAAGGACCCTTTTCATCGAATCCGTTCCGACTAAAGTGGGAGAGACAGACACCCGCCAGCCACCTTATGCAACTAGTGATGTCAGTCGGTGGAACCGGTCTCACTTAAGTGTACGTGTAAGGTTGGTCCGGGCCGCTTCATCCCACGATGCCGTCGAAAACAAGATTGGACTAGTAACGGTAAGCATATTGAACAATATCAACGCCCACAACTACTTTGTGTTCTACTCGTGCATAGAATCTACGCAATAGACCTAGCTCATGATGCCACTGTTGGGGAACGTAGCAAGCAGAAATTCAAAAATTTTCCTACGTGTCACCAAGATCTATCTATGGAGTCATCTAGCAACGAGGGAGGAGTGGATCTACATACCCTTGTAGATCGCTAAGCGGAAGCGTTCAAGAGAACGGGGTTGATGGAGTCGTACTCGTCGTGATCCAAATCACCGATGATCCTAGTGCCGAACGGACGGCACCTCCGCGTTCAACACACGTACAGCCCGACGATGTCTCCCACGCCTTGATCCAGCAAGGAGAGAGGGAGAGGTTGAGGAAGACTCCATCCAGCAGCAGCACAACGGCGTGGTAGTGGTGGAGGAGTGTGGCAATCCTGCAGGGCTTCGCCAAGCACCACGGGATATGAGGAGAAAGAGAGGGAGGGCTGCACCAACGAGAGAGATCAAATCGCGTGTATTGGGCAGCCCCTAGGCCTCATATATATAGGGGAAGGGGAGGAGGGTGCGCCCCCTCTAGGGTTCCCACCCCTAGAGGGGCGGCAGCCCTAGATGGGTCTTGGGGTGGCGGCCAAGAGGGGGAGAGGGGGCGCCCCCTAGGGTGGGCCTTAGGGCCCATCTAAGCCTAGGGTTTCCCCTTCTCCTCCTTTGCTGCGCCTTGGGCCTTGTGGGAGGCGCACCAGCCCACTCAGGGGCTGGTCCCTCACCACTCTTGGCCCATGCAAGCCTCCGGGGCATGTGGCCCCACTTGGTGGACCCCCGGGACCCTCCCGGTGGTCCCCGTACGTTACCGATAAACCCCGAAACTCTTCCGGTGACCAAAACAGGACTTCCCATATATAAATCTTTACCTCCGGACCATTCCGGAACTCCTCGTGACGTCCGAGATCTCATCCGGGACTCCGAACAACATTCGGTAACCACATACAAACTTCCTTTATAACCCTAGCGTCATCGAACCTTAAGTGTGTAGACCCTACGGGTTCGGGAGACATGCAGACATGACCGAGACGTTCTCCGGTCAATAACCAACAGCGGGATCTGGATACCCATGTTGGCTCCCACATGTTCCACGATGATCTCATCGGATGAACCACGATGTCAAGGACTTAATCAATCCCGTATACAATTCCCTTTGTCTAGCGGTACGATACTTGCCCGAGATTCGATCGTCGGTATCCCGATACCTTGTTCAATCTCGTTACCGGCAAGTCTCTTTACTCGTTCCGTAACACATCATCCCGTGATCAACTCCTTGATCACATTGTGCACATTATGATGATGTCCTACCGAGTGGGCCCAGAGATACCTCTCCGTCACACGGAGTGACAAATCCCAGTCTCGATTCGTGCCAACCCAACAGACACTTTCGGAGATACCGTAGTGTACCTTTATAGCCACCCAGTTACATTGTGACGTTTGGCACACCCAAAGCACTCCTACGGTATCCGGGAGTTGCACAATCTCATGGTCTAAGGAAATGATACTTGACATTAGAAAAGCTTTAGCATACGAACTACACGATCTTTGTGCTAGGCTTAGGATTGGGTCTTGTCCATCACATCATTCTCCTAATGATGTGATCCCGTTATCAACGACATCCAATGTCCATGGTCAGGGAAACCGTAACCATCTATTGATCAACGAGCTAGTCAACTAGAGGCTTACTAGGGACATGGTGTTGTCTATGTATCCACACATGTATCTGAGTTTCCTATCAATACAATTCTAGCATGGATAATAAACGATTATCATGAACAAGGAAATATAATAATAATCAATTTATTATTGCCTCTAGGGCATATTTCCAACATTCCTACCTCGTGCACCTATTGATTTGTTGCCTCTTCCATCTTTGGAGAAGGTTAATTTTGATGCTAAAGAACGTGCTGAATTGATTTTAAAAATGCATGAGTTAAGTAAGGAAAACATTGAGCGTATGAATGCTAAATATAAACTTGCTGGAGATAAGGGTAGAAAACATGTTGTGTTTGCACCTGGAGATCTTGTTTGGTTACATTTGCGTAAGGATAGATTTCCTAATTTGCGCCAATCAAAGCTAATGCCACGTGCTGATGGTCCTTTTAAGGTGTTAGAGAAAATAAATGATAATGCATATAAACTTGAGCTGCCTGCAAATTTTGGGGTTAGTGCCAC
This sequence comes from Triticum urartu, assembly GCF_003073215.2. Classification (NCBI taxonomy): domain Eukaryota; kingdom Viridiplantae; phylum Streptophyta; class Magnoliopsida; order Poales; family Poaceae; genus Triticum; species Triticum urartu. Next base: position 270,335,660 of record NC_053027.1, read on the forward strand.
TTTTAACATTGTAGATTTGAAGCCTTATTTGGGTGAGGATGATGAACTTTCATCGAGGACGACTTCATTTCAATAAGGGGAGGATGATGAGGACATCAATACCATTGTTACACCCACAGCCCCTGCTGCTATACATACTGGACCAATTACTAGAGCTCGCGCACGCCAATTGAATTATCAGGTACTTTCATTTCTTGGTAAGGATTCTAATGTTCATGAGAATATGATACTGCCTAAATTGGATACATTTGTCTTGCTTACAAATGAAGGGCCTAGCTTGGACAAGAAAGATGAACCTTGGAACAATTTCAAGCGTGGAGATGATGGCATGCGCAAGGGGATCCAGAACGTAGTTACAAGTGATGATTTCAGGACTTTGAAGCCACCATAAGGAGTGCATGAAGCCTTGGGTGAAATATACAAGATGCCACTTCATAAATTTCGTCCAGAGGCTATTTTAGGTGCTGCGTCACCTTATTATTGGGCCAGGCCCATGTATTTTCGAAATACTTGAGTATAGGCTGTTTTTAGAGTCCGTATGTGTGGGGAAACAAGAGTTAGGGTTGGTTTCGGACCCCTCCTCAAAGGGCCACGAAATTCCCCCCTCTTCCTCCATATATACAGCCCTTAGGGCATCGTTTAGACTTTGGGTTTTGTTTAGATTAAAAGTTCGCCATAGCTGCAACTTCGCGTACTTCGTTTGTGTCCAACGACCAGACCAAGACGTCATAGAACCCCACCGTGATCAATAAAGCTTTCATCTTATATTCGCAATATCCAGATTGCAATCTCAGTTTCTTGCTTGTTCTTCGTTTGCTCGCTTGAAACAGGCCCTCGTGGTCAGGTTGATCGTGCTCCGGCGTGGTCAATAACCCCTCGGAGTTGGTTTAGCGATTGCTAAGGCGCGACGTCCTCGCACGTTCGTAGTCGGATCGCCAAAGCCGACTTCCTCTAAAACGATAGCCACTATCTCATCGAAAGACGGGACACCTTTGCCTCTATCAATCCCTCTCTATCTCTCTTATCTCACCCCAAACCCTTGGACCCAATAGAGGATGATTGAAGATGAGCTTGTATTTTCTAGACCGATGAGTCAATTGGGGACAGACCGATGGATTCAGAACATGGAGGATCACATGGAGAATAACCCTATAGTTGGAAATGATATGACCCAACATGCTCTTCAGAGTTTTGAAAGAGGTGCTGCTACTTGGTGGAGGATGTACCAAACCATGATAGGATGGCAAGGAGTAACCACTTGGAAAGAATTTAAGTTGACTCTACAAAGATCTAATCTTGTGTCCCAGAAGTTGAAGCCTTATGGAAAGGATATGAAGAAACCTTGTGCATGCAAGATTTGGGGAGAAATAGGACACACCCACAAAGAACACAAGGATGAATGCCCTAATTGTGAAGGAAGTCACCCAGCTGGAGAATGCCCAACCAGGCAGATTACTTGTTTCTTGTGTGAAGGGACTACCCACTATCGTACTCAGTGTCACATTTACCCCATGGCACGAAGAACCATACAACAGAAGAAAGAAGTAAAGAAAGGAGCCCTTATGGAAATTTTAGAAGAACCCGTGATGAAAGAAGATGTGGAGGACACACCTAAAGAGGACACGAGTAAACCCTGCAGTAAGTCTTGCTATTCATGTGGAGAAAAAGGACACATCTCCCAAAATTGTTTGAATGGGGATCTAGTAGAATTCCCGACGGAGGAAGTAGAATATGACCCACAAGAAATAGAATCCATGATTGGAACAGAAAAGTCTAGGAAGAGAAGTAGATTGGATACCAGGAAGGACCTGAGTCATATCACCTATTACAGGTGCAAGGAGTCAGGGCACTACCTCAGCAGTTGCCCAAAAAGGAAACCTCGAGACTTGTCAGAAGTAATATGTTTTCGTTGTAATAGAGTAGTGCACTTTGCCAGAGGATGCCCCAAGGAGAAGGAGACTTGTGCTAGATAGTGAGTTTGCAACAAAAGAAATGGAGTAGTAGAAGTGAGAACATTTTCTTTTATATTGAGGTGTTGAGTTGAGACATGTAATGGAAAAGCGAGAGAATGTAATCAATTGAGAGTGAATAAAGTTAGCATCATTGGTACTGATATGGATTTTATGAGTTGTTACTCTATGAAGAAGGATTTTGACCATTTTTGAGGATATGAGAAATATGGTCTATGGAAGATTTGTGCATTTTAAGGGTGGTAGTACCCTGTAAGAACCCTTGACCCCTGGAAAAGATAAGGATACCCCACTGAGTGGATTTCGGACAAAATGAATACGAGTTTTGTCTTGATATTTGTGATACCCCAAGAGTATGTGGGATGAAGTTGGAGAACGTCAGTTGTTTGGACCAAACGTGATCAAGGAGTCAGAAGAGAATGTTAAGTTGATTCGAGATAGACTGAAGGTAGCTCAGTCCAGGCAAAAGAGTTATGCAGACTAAAAAAACGCAAGGAGGTAGTCTATGAAATTGGAGATAGAGCATGTCTTCGTGTGTCCCCTCTGCGAGGAGTTAAACAAATTGGAGTTAAGGGAAAGTTAGCCCCGAGATTTGTAGGACCATACCGAGTTTTGAAGCGTATGGGAGAAGTGGCCAACAAGTTGGAGTCACCCGAAGGACTGTCAGGAGTTCAGGATGTGTTTCACGTTTCCCAGTTGAAGAAGCGCCATGCAGAGATGGCCAATATTTCCATGTAAGGACACTTGACCCTGGAAAGGATAATGATGTTCCATGAAGTGGAGTATGGACTTCATAAGTATAAGTTTTTATCTCGGTATGTGGATAACCCACGAGGATGAAGAGATGAATTACTATTGGATATAAAGGAGGTATGATGTTGGTATTATGGAACGATTATAACTCCATGATGAGTCCGAGTAATCACGTCCTAGTTTGGTGCCCATAGAAGGAAGGAAGGCAGTACAATTGGATGGATTTAAGAATACTAGGAAGTTGGAATAATGATCAGTTGCCCGATGATAAGTTCAAGGACTACAAGTGATGTGATGGGCCATAACCCACAGGCCCCAGGACCTGCCAAGAAGCAAGCACATTCCTGCTGAAGGAAAAACCCTGGAAGAAGGAGTTACGTTTATCATCCGACGATTTTATAGGAGTTTTACGAAAAACCTGAGAGTTGTGAAGGAACGACAGATGTTTGTTTGGCTTGCAGAATTGATGGATTTATCCGAACCTTGGTTTGTCGACAAGAGAAATTCTGCAATGCTTGTGAGGATGACCGAGTGTTAGAATGCGAGATTCGCTAAACCGTATACAAAGTAATGATTTGGTTGCGGGATGGATTGATCACCATACCGACTTACTCTTATTACGCCTTGCTATATGGGATGGTAAATCTGAGTGACTTGCCTATAGTAGAGAGACGACGATATTAAACCTTGTTTAAACCATAGAATGGTATAATCATTTTCCCCTGTACAAGGCAGCTGTTGCCAATCGTAGGACATACGGTGAGAAAGAAGCCTAGACCCATTCCATGCAGGAGAAACCATAAATGGATGACTACCATGAGATGTCGATAGTTGTTTAGTTTTGGCGCCAGACCCATCAGCTAAGAAGACCCAATCTCAGAATAACCTTACCAAGATGAAAGGACATAAGTATTGTGGTAAAGGTTATGCCGCTACCAGAAGATCCCAGAGAAGGAATTATCCTGAAGATCTGAGAAGACAGAAACTGTTAACAATATGGATGAAGTATATGAGTTTTGATGGAACTGTAACCATGCTTCTAAGGGTGGTAGCACCCCAGACCCCCTCCTGTGACAATTGATGGATTTCGAGGAGACCCCCAAACCCTAACCTTTTCTTGCTAGCCTCTCCGAATCTCGAGGACGAGATTCATTTTAAGGGTGGTAGGTTTGTAACATCCCAAAATTCTAAATTTTGGAATGTTATATTAAATAGATAGTTTGTTTGATTGACTGAAAGTGAGTGAATTTGAATCCTTCTGAAAGTTAAATGAGAGGGAATAAAATGACTTTCCCAAAACTTTCACTTTGCTTTCTGATCTTCATGAATTCAAATACTTTTCATCACAAAACCCCGGAGAGAAAATGACATGACTTCTTCCATTTATTTAAATGAAAAGGGGTGTTCAAAATATTTGAATTCATTTGAAAATATTTCAAATTCTGAAACTTTATGCAACTCAATGATTTTCACGAGAGAAGATAAAATGACTTCTTCAAAATATATGAAATATGAGTTGGAAGTTAAAAGGATCAGTTCAAAGTCCTTTTGGAAATTATTTTTCAATTTGGAGTTATTTGGGTTTTATTCAAATTATTTTTCTCCAAAAACAAAATACATGGAAAATAGGGTAACATGATTCCCTACATCAGAAAATTGGAGATAAATAAATTTGAAGTCATTTTGGTATTCTTAAAATGATGTTTATTGGATTATAGTAGGGCAGTAGCACTCTTTGATTATCTGAATTTGTGTGAATTTTATTTAACGCTAGGAAAATGTTCACGTTGTAGACAATCTTTTTCTGAAAATTTCGATATATTATATGCCTATAGTTTGTTTTTATTTCATTATCGTTTTATTATTTCTTTTGTCTGCTAAACGTTTAAAAAAAAGGGAAACCCTTCCCTCCGACTGGGCCGGCCCAGCTCCCAGGCGAGGCCGCGGCCCAGCCCACCACCTCGTCGCCCCCGAGCTCGGGACTCATCACGCCAGCGCCACCGTCATGCTCCGCCCGGCCTCTCTCCGCCGCCTCGACCCCGCCCCCTCCTCCACGCCTCCCACGCCTATAAATAGCGCCGCCTGGAGCCCCACCTCGCCTCCTCTCGCTTCGCGCCGCCATAGCCGCCGCTCCCCGCGCCTCGCCCTGCCCGCGCACCGCCGTCGCCAATCTGCCGCTGCCGCCGGAAACTGCCGTTGATGGTTTTTCAAAGAAAACCACCCCGACCGGTATAAACTGCCAAACACCCATGCCGGTTCTTTTTGTTTTTAGTCTCGGTTTAGATCGGTTCAATCTTTTTAGGTTAAGTTTCTTTAGAGAAAGTTCGCTGCTTATCTCTCCGCAACGAACGAATCCGTTCATTTGGTTTTCGTAGTGAACGTTCGTTTGGTAGGATTTTTTCTTTTATTTTAGTTTTCCACCAGGGACTCGTTTGTTAATATTTTTATTTACAGATTGGCCCCTGTTTTTCAAACAACCACATCTTTTTGCTCGTTAGTCCAAATCTAACAAAACCAATGCCCACTTCTTCATTATGATCCCCTCTACCCAGTTAATCAACTTAAACATGTTTTTGAAAGTTTAAAATTTGATTAGACCAGTTTTGAATTCAAACTTCGTTTGATCGTAACTTGAGTTTCGTAACTCCGTTTGAGTTGATTCTTTTTGCAAATCGAAGCTCTTGACCTAAACTTTCTGATAAGGCCAAATTCACATAATTTTGGTACTGTTAGAAATTGTTTTATGTTGCAAGAGTTATTTGCTTGGTATTGATGTTTTCTAAATTGTCTTCCTCGTTCTTTCCGATCTTTTGAGTGATTGCTTATGTGTGGTTACTATTGATTGCTTATGATAGATTGACCGGAGTGTGACGAGTAGACCTATCAAGAGTTATGAGTGTGAATCATCTTCATCAACATTGCAGGCAAGTTCACACTTTGATCATACCTCTTCACTACCCAGTTTTTATTGCATTAGATCAATCCTCAAACAATTGCATGATTAGGATCTGATTAATATGTGGGATTTGGGAAGTAGATGAGGTAGTACCTATTACCTGTTTTATTATCAAACACTTGGGAGTTACTTCTACGTTTGCTTATTGTGCCATGCTATGCTAGTAGACGTGGATTCGGTGAGTGTATCCATGACAGATGTGAGATTGTTAATTAATGGTTTACTTAAGGTGGCAACTTTAACACACATCTGGGTGGATTGAGGCACCTGGGTATTCCAGCGATTGCCTGTTTTTCTTTAAGGACCGCCACCCAGACTCAAAGGGATCATGAGATTATTCATACTAGAAACTTCCGTGTGCAGCCAGAAGCTACTATGGGCTCTAGCATAGTTGACTAAGTCGTGCGTACTCTTACAGTGGTAGACTAGCAGATGTAGGGGATGTAGGTTGGCACTGTCTACCCGATCGTAAGGTGCTAGCGCTTCTGAAAGACTATGTCTCGGTCATCCGGTTCTCAAAAACCATGTAGTGCGAGAAATCCAACGAAGGAGATCGAGTCTTGTGGGGATAAGTGCGCAAACCTTTGCAGAGTGTATAAACTAATCATGATTAGCCGTGTCCCCGGTTATGGATGTCTTGAGTATCCAGTACTTGGATTATCATGTGAATCTCATCATGTGACTTTAATTAATCTTGTTGGGTTTTAATGATGATGTTTAATTGGGATTGAGAGGGTGTCTACACTCTCAATGTTTAACAACCACCTTGATAGTTAAAGAAAATATATTCCTTTGTAGTAGGGAAAAATTGGCTTTTCACAAAAACCTTATAACCATAGAGCTTTTCCCCCAGCCATATATACATGTAGTGATAGCCATTGTTCATCAATTCTCTATGGTGTGAATTTGCCAGTACATTCAATGTACTGACCCTTTGTGGCTGCAACGTCTCATGTTGCAGGATCCTTACGACGAGTACGTGATACATTAGGGTTACGATTTCTACACTCAACTTTGCCGTTGGTGTTGATGGGAATCCACAACCTTGTTACTTCCGCTATTTGGATTGAGACAGTACTATTTTACGTTACTTTATACATGTGATTTACCTCTGTTATAAATCCTTCGAGTAATGTGTGTGTCAGCATACCGATCCAGGGATGACACTTAAGCATAGAGACTTGATCCATTCGGGTCGGGTCGCTACATTTATGGTGTAGGGGTGGGCTATTTATAGCCAGGAGGCAACCCGACCTCATTTGTCCAAAATGACCCTGGGTCACTAAGGAACTGACATGTGTCTAACGGTCAGATTTCAAACACACGCGACTGCTTGACTTGGGCTACAAGTAAAGCCGACTCATCCAGCTCTGGATAAGATTTTCTCTCATTTTCTTCGCTCGAAGACATAGGATTTGGTTGAGCATCACATCAGTCATTCTGACTTTGTTCACTTGGACCCCAATTAACAGTACGGTGGTTCCTATGACTCAACAAAGAAGAAAGGGAAACTATGAAACAACTATGTCTTTGCACTCCATAGTCTTCATGCGATGTCTTCTCATGTCATAATCTTCACTGTGAATATTTTCCTAGATCACCATTGTCTTCAATGTCTTCACACATTTTTACGGGTCATCTCTGGTAGGTAAATCGAATCAATAAGGGTATTACATGTGTTATCCTGCAATTCTCACAAACACATTAGTCCCTCAACCACGTTTATCGTCAATACTCCAAAACCAACTAAGGGTGGCACTAGATGCACTTACAATCTCCCCCTTTTTGGTGATTGATGACAAACCGGTTGAAGTTTTCAACGGGGATAAAAGTATGTGAAAGTTTAAGAATTAAGGTATTGTCTTCATAAGTAGCAAAGGCTCCCCCTAAAGATGTGCATATAAGAAGTTTGCTTTGGAATGCAAATGCACATGGCAGGTTTTGCTTTGTGGAGATCCTCTTCAGCTTATGAAGACAATTCAACATGCATATAAAGGGATAATGAAGATAATGACATACATAGTGAAAAATGGATGTCTGTGGAATGGCTTCATGCGGAATTTATCATCGCATCACATGGTAGCAGAATAAAGTTGTAGACGAGAGTCTTAAAGACTTTAGCAAAAATAAAGCAACCACCCATAAGGACCCACTTGAAGACTATCAACTCATATACTTCTCCCCCTTTTATCAGTAATGACCAAAAAGGTTGGAAGACATAGAGCATCTACTCGTTGCCATCAGGAGTTGATGAAGGAGCAGGGTCGACGTTCGAGTCCGGTGGTGCAGGTGGGCCTGATGAAGTGTCAAGATGCAGAGAAGCCATGGTTGGTGAAGTGGCGTCATCTTCTTCATCGACGACTCTCGCAACAACAGTTGCAGCCAAAGATGAACACTCAGAATCTTCAATTGAGGGTGTGCGGCACCAGCTTGCATTTTGGGGAGGCCTAGAATCAAACTTGAAGCCCTCAGTGAAGCCATCTTCGCGAAGATCGTCTTCAAGCAGCGTGAGACTCTTCCAGGACCGCCGACAGGCTTCATGGGCAATGAACGAGTTCTGGGTGGCCATATTTCAAATGTGATTGACATCCACCAAGATACTCTGCATCTGACGCTTGAGCCAGTCATGATGCCTATCCTACTTCTGATGTAAGGCCACAAGAAGCTCCCGGTCATTGAGTACACGAGAACGCTTCCGAGGCCTTTGGGCAATAGTACTGTCAGTGGCTTCGGTGTTTGCACGATGGGGAACACGCATATTGCCAGCCAAAGGATAGGAGGGAGTGGCAGCATTGGGGACATGAGTTCCTTCTATTTGTTGTGTGAAGCTTTGATGATCAACATTGTGAAGATATAGAGGTTGCTTGGCAGGCTCTGGGTAGATGGCTTCAATGGACAGATCAACCTCAGGCAGAAAGACGGGATGGTTGTGCGCTGAGGGTTGATAGTCAATAGTAGAGTGAAGTTTCATCAGGCGCATCACCCATGGATCATAAAACTTGAGGCCAAACAGATCAATCCCTGACGCAACAAGTTGTCTGATGAAGAAGTCCTGGGTATTGAATCTGATGCCGTGGATGATATAAAACACCAAAGTCTTCATGGTCCTTCCAGTTTGGCTTCGGAAGAGTGTCCTTTGATTGGCCAGAGAGTGCGCCTCCGAATATGATGAACAGTGTGGGGGAAGTACTCGAGGTCATTGACAAAGAACTCTTTAGGGTATTCAGCATTAGAAGGCAATGGCTTCATCATACTTAGCATCTCACTCATATTTGGCTCGGGCCTCTGGAAGATACTCTGCAGTTCATCGAGATGACACTGACAACCAGGCTCATAGAACTCGCCTGGAGTGGGCAGGAAGTAAGCTCAATGATGTCTTGAGCTTTGGCTTCATGATGCACATCTCCTGTCATCCACTCAAGAATCCATGTCTTCGGATCCCTGTTGTAGCCACGAATATGAAGTGTGGCATAGAATTGTAGCAGCAGTTCTTCATTCCAGTGTTCCTTGTCCGTAATGAACGGCAGAAGACCAACCTCCCTAAAGCAGTCAAGGGCTTCTTCCAGACAGGGCAGCCCAGAAATAGCTTCACAATCAAGACGCATGTGTGAAATTTTTTGCTCTTTGTTGTATAGAATGCATGAGTAATAACTGCACTGCTGATGGCTCCAAAATCGATCGGAAGAGATCTTTGGCTTCGAATATGGATTCTTGGCACTGTCGAAGAAGGTGTTGTGAGCTCTGAAGCTGTTGACGCTGAACGATCCTGGTGAAGTTGCAGCACCTGGAAGCCTTGGCAGTCTTGGCTGTGGCTTCTGAACCTGAGGCCTCTGCTCCACATGGTAGTCATACTGTGGTCTTAGAACAGTGGGAGGAACTAGGATAAGCCATTTCACTGTGACCAGCTGTCCACGATCAAATGCCTGTGCAATGGTGTGAGGCCTAGGAGGTGGAACGATGGCTTCAACTTTTACATTTGCTTCAGGTTGCACATGAGCTTCAAACACTACATTTGCTTCAGGCTCCACATTGTCTTCATCCATGATAGTGTCATTGGCTTCAGCATTGTTATTTGTGGCAGCCTCAGTGTTTCAACCTCCGTTTTCTCTATAACAAAATGGTCGGGCACAATCACATTCTCCTCAAGAATGACTGGTTCTATAGTAGGGGGTGTGGCAACTCTTTCTTCTTCTCTTTCTCCTTGATCTTCATCGGCTGATGCAGCTGGAATGTCTTCAATAGGTTTGGCTTCAGACTCAGAGACATTCACAGTAGGGGTAGCTTCAGGAAACACTTGACATGCTACTGAGCTTTGGTGCACCTCCCCTTCCGGAATGCTCGACATGGTGACCTGTGGCCTGGGGCCTTTGCGAAGCCTGTGGAATGTGGGAGACGCATGTGGTGATGGAGAGGTCTACACCATGTAGTTGTCGTCGTCAAGCACCGGAGTGGTGACTTGAGGTGGTGGAGTTCTGAGTGTTTCTTCATAGACGGGGGTGTCTTGCTAAGGGCGATCGGCCCATGAGTCATCCTGAGCAATTGGCATCAAGGGACGACCAATGCTGATGAGTTCGCTGTTCGTAAAAACAGGCGATGATACCGATTGCTGCTCGATCTGAGGAAGGACTTCATCATCTTCAACATTGTCATCATGACCAATGTCTTCAGCTGTGATGGGGTCAATAGCTAGAACTTCTTCATCTTTAGGAGCCTCTCTGGAAGCAGGCTCGTGGATCACAAGACGGCACTCTTGGTTGATGGAAGCTGGACGGGCAACAGAGATGGGCTCAACCACAAGGGGCTTAGTGGCCGCAGCATGCTCTTTCTTTGAAGACTTTGTCTTCAATTTCTTCTTGGAAAGAGCCTCATCGGAGGTGTTCTTGTGCTTGCGCTTCCTGGCATCAGCTTCAGCTGCCCTTGTCTTCTTCAGTTCTGAAGCTGCTGAGGGGACCTTAGGCTTCGAGCCTGTCATGCTGGCACGGAAGACAATGTGAGGTTCTTCCTGCCTTGATGCTTCAGTTCGGGCCACAACAGACTTCTTTGTTGGCTTCGCAGCCATTCTTGGGTCGATGCCAGGACGCCCAAGAGCTTTGCGCTTTTCGGCTTCATTATGTGCTTGAACACACTTCTCTGCAAAGTACTTCATGCCCTCTCTTGAACCTTTAGCCTCTTCCCTCTTCTTGTGAAACTCTTCCTTGAGATTATGCATCATCTCTTTGAAGATCTGAACATCTGCCACGCTGAGCTTGGCCATGTTCTTCTTGAAGTGAGCTTTCTCATAATCAATTTTGTTCTTGAGCTCAACTATCTTTGGAGCCACGACCAGCTCATTGGCAATACCTCAGTGAAATGTGACGCTGATGTCCACCGGGAGCTGAAGATCATCAATACTAATGGTCTGATCATCAAACCACGCGTCGATGAAGTTGTTCAGGATGTCAACATCAAAGAGGGGTAGATCATCGAAGATCTCTGCCTCTTGCTTGCTCTTGATCAGTTGCTCAAGTGCGTCATCACCAAGATCTTCGTCACTTGACAGATCAATGGTGTCTTCTTCATTCCTAAGAACAGCAGCTGGAGTCAGTTCATGCCCGGAAATCTTCTTGGGCTTCTTGGCTTTCTTGGTCTTCTTGGCCTTCTTGGAGACACAAGACAGGTCTTCAGACTACACATTGGCTTCAGGAGGTGTAGTGGCCAATGGCTTCATAGTCAAAGCTTTTGGTGTGGCAGAGGGCTTCGAAGGTTTTGTCTTCTTAGTCTTTTGCTTCGGTGGTGCTGGCGCATCTTCAGAATCTACATCATCAGCAGATTGATCCACCGTAGACTGATGTCTACTACACAACCTTCTTCTTGTAGACGTTGTTGGGCCTCCAAGTGCAGAGGTTTGTAGCACAGTAGCAAATTTCCCTCAAGTGGATGACCTAAGGTTTATCAATCCGTGGGAGGCATAGGATGAAGATGGTCTCTCTCAAACAACCCTGTAACCAAATAGCAAAGAGTCTCTTGTGTCCCCAACACACCCAATACAATGGTAAATTGTATAGGTGCACTAGTTCGACGCAGAGATGGTGATAGAAGTGCAATATGGATGGTAGATATAGGTTTTTGTAATCTGAAAATATAAAAACAGCAAGGTAACTAATGATAAAAGTGAGCGCAAATGGTATTGCAATGCGTTGAACAAGGCCTAGGGTCCATACTTTCACCAGTGCAAGTTCTCTCAACAATAATAACATAATTGGATCATAAAACTATCCCTCAACATGCAACAAAGAGTCACTCCAAAGTCACTAATAGCAGAGAACAAACAAAGAGATTATTGTAGGGTACGAAACCACCTCAAAGTTATTCTTTCTAATCGATCTATTCAAGAGTCCGTAGTAAAATAACACGAAGCTATTCCTTCCGTTCAATCTATCCTAGAGTTCGTACCAGAATAATACCTTAAGACGCAAATCAACCAAAACCCTAATGTCACCTAGATACTCCAATGTCACCTCAAGTATCCGTGGGTATGATTATGCGATATGCATCACACAATCTCAGATTCATCTATTCAACCAACACAAAGAACTTCAAAGAGTGCCCCAAAGTTTCTACTGGAGAGTCAAGACGAAAACGTGTGCCAACCCTTATGCATAAGTTCACGAGGTCACGAAACTCGCAAGTTGATCACCAAAACATACATCAAGTGGATCACGTAAATATCCCATTGTCACCATAGATAAGCACATGCAAGACATACGTCAAGTGTTCTCAAATCCTTAAAGACTCAATCCGATAAGATAACTTCAAAGGGAAAACTCAATTCATCACAAGAGAGTAGAGGGGGAGAAACATCATAAGATCCAACTATAATAGCAAAGCTTGCGATACATCAAGATCGTGCCGAATCAAGAACACGAGACAGAGAGAGAGATCAAACACATAGCTACTGGTACATACCCTCAACCCCGAGGGTGAACTACTCCCTCCTCGTCATGGAGAGCACCGGGATGATGAAGATGGACACCGGAGAGGGATTCCCCCCTCCGACAGGGTGCCGGAACGGGTCTAGATTGGTTTTCGATGGCTACGGAGGCTTGCGGCGGCGGAACTCCCGATCTAGGTTATGTTCTGGAAGTTTTGGTATATATAGGATGTGTTGGCGTCGGGAACAAGTCAGAGGGTCCCCGAGGCGGCCACGAGGTAGGGGGCGCGCCCAAGGGGGTAGGGCGCGCCCCCACCCTCGTGGGTGCCTCGGGACTCTTCTGGCCCATTTCCGATACTCCGTGGGCTTCTTCTGGTCCAAAAATAATCTCCGTGAATTTTTAGGTTAATTGGACTCCGTTTGGTTTTCCTTTTCTGCGATACTCAAAAACAAGGAAAAAATAGAAATGGGCACTGGGCCTAGGTTAATAGGTTAGTCCCAAAAATCATATAAAATAGCATATAAATGCATATGAAACATCCTAGATGGATAATATAATAGCATGGAACAATGAAAAAATTATAGATACGTTGGAGGTGTATCATAGCCCTCCGAGCAGCGATATGTGAGAGAAGACCATCAAAGTTGGCGAAGGGGCCGATGACATTAGGATTGGCATCACGTGTGCCGTCAGCCCTTGGAGCATATGGACCAGGGTGTAAGTTGAAGCCTAGATCCTTCTTGTTCTTGGTGGCTGACTACTTTGCAAACTGATAATTGCGCTTGAACAGATTGTCTTCACGACACTATAACAAGGATGATGGGTCGGCATTCTCTGGCTTCGGTCCTTGGACCATGCATGGGAAGAAGCATTGAGCAATGGCTTCAGGCTTGGACTTGGGCTGCAGATTTCTGTATAGAATATCTCCCTAGGGGCGCTTGATAGCATTCTTCTCTGCATACTCAGGGGTCACGAAGTTGTACTTGAACCATTCTTCAGCCCAATATCTTTGAATCCATTGGACTCAGGTCTTGTGATGGCCATAGCTCTCCTCAGGATCTAACTTGTACAGCTCAAACAGATCTAGAGGTAAATCCTTAGCTGTGTTGGCTCTGCTCTGCCTGCCACCTTTCCTCGCAGATTTCTCAGTGGCCATTATATTCAACCTGAATGGCTTCAGAACAGTGAATGGCTTCCGTCTGCTTGTCAAACAAGAACTGGCTTCAGGGGAGTGTATGTGCTGCTGTAAGAACTCTGCAAATGAATGCAGACTATGATAACCAAGGGATTCTCCCATGAACATGTACCTATGACAGCATTAAGGTGCAAGGAAAGGGGAAGAGGTCATATGCATTCTCAGAAGATTTTGAAGAAAAAATCGGTTTGAAGACATTGACCTCATAGAGCGAAGACATTCACTTATTTGAAGAGGGTTGGTTCCAGATTTGTATGAATCCATGAATAAGTACAAGTGAGGAATCTAACTAGTTATGAAGCATAAGTGAATATACTTGGCATGATATGAGATGCAGATAAGGATGGATCCATATTTGGAGGTGAAGAAACCACTTTTGGTTGAAGTGGATGGATCTGACGGATCTAAAAGGCAGTAAAAAGTCAGATTTAATTACCACGGACGAACTGCTAGACGAGGTAGAGTTGGAGGCCGAGCAGTTCAATCTTCTGTGCCCTAACTTGGCGACGGAAGACACCTACGGCGACGGTGGAGAGGACGAGGCCCGCGGCCGGCGTGAGGACGGCATCAAAGAAGTTGCGGCAGTCAAGTGCTTCGTCTCCGGCGTCGTCGCGAGCTAGCGGAGGCGCTAGGGTTTGTGCGAGGTGGCAAGGTGGAAGAAGAGATAATGACTGCGGTGAGTGTGTATTTATAAGGAAAGGGGCGGCACATCATAATTACGCACGTGCCTCTGGCGGTTCACATATGAAGGACATGTGGCGTGCATGCAACACATTGGAAGTTGTTCCATGTTCTCACGCATGCCTGGATTGTCGGGTGGTCGTTCCGGCTTCTCCGGTATTCAGGAAAAAAGGATATAGCATTAAAAATAGATTTAAATGTTTGTCTCATTGTCTTCTACTGACAAGGACTCAGAGAAGACAATTTACAAGTTTCAATATAATGCATATGATTTGGACAGATAGAGTTTGACAAAGAAGCACAAAAGGGGTTAGGGTCCGATCACATTCACTTAGATCAAGAAAAGACTCAAGCATGAAGACATAGCTATAAGTGAATGTTGTAGAGGATAGAACAGAAATATATATATCAGAGCAATCTCAACATTGCGAAGATAAACCTTGAAGTCAAACCAATGTTGAAGGCAAACCAAACATGAAGACTATGCAAATATGACGCCACATGTAACATTTCAAAAAGATTTTGGTGGTGGCGTTAGCCACCGTATAGGAAGTATTAGACCCAGACACGGCGCACAATTATCGTGGCACTCCGAAGTAAAATTCCTCGTTAATGTATTCACACTTAGAGTGTATGTCTTCATTGATTGAAGATATATGCTACTTTGTGTGTTGCACATCTAAGTCATCAACATGCATAAGCGTTAGGATGTGTGTCCAATTATAGGACATTTGAGGATTCTAAGATATTTAGCTCACACCGCAACATGCAAAACCTTTTCTCATCCAAGGGCTTCGTGAAGATATCTACCAATTGCTCTTCGGTGTTGACGTGAATGATATCAATATCTTCCTTCATGACATGATCTCTGAGAAAGTGATGACGGATCTGAATGTGCTTTGTCTTCGAGTGCTGAACTGGGCTGTTGGAAATCTTGATAGCATTTTCATTGTCATAGTAGAGTGTCACATGCTTCAGGTGGATTCCATAGTCCTTGAGAGTTTGCTTCATCCATAGAAGTTGAGCGCAGCAAGATCCAGCAGCAATGTATTCAGATTCAGAAGTGGGGAGGGATACACAGTTCTGCTTCTTTGAAGACCAACAAACAAGAGATCATCCAAGAAAGTGACATGTGCCTGATGTGGACTTGCGATCAACCTTGTCACTTGCATAATCAGCATCTGAGAATCCAACTAGATCAAACTCTAAGCCCTTTGGATACCATAATCCTAGTGTTGGGGTGTAAGCCAAATATTGAAGAATTCGCTTCACAGCTAAGTGATGCGACTCCTTTGGTGCCGCTTGGAATTGGGCACACATGCAAACGCTAAGCATTATATCTGGCCTAGATGCACACAAATAGAGTAAAGAACCAATCATGTTGCGGTATACCTTTTGATCGAACTCTTTACCATTGTCGTCGGGGCCCAGATGACTTTTGGTTGGCATTGGCATCGTGTATCCTTTGCAGTCTTGCATTCCAAACTTCTTCAATCAATCTTTGAGGTATTTTTCTTGTGATATGAAGATGTCGTTGCTTTGCTAATGGATTTGAAGACTGAGGAAGAACTTCAGCTCACCCATCATGGACATCTGATATTGCACTTGCATCATGTGTCCAAATTCATCACTGTATTTCTTGTCTATGCAGCCGAAGATAATGTCATCCACATAGATTTGGCATACAAACAATTCTCCATCATATGTCTTCGTGAAGAGTGTGGGATCCAGGGAACCAGGTTTCAAGCCTTTGCTCTTCAAGAAGTCTTTGAGTGTGTCATACCAAGCACGAGGGGCTTGTTTGAGGCCATACAGTGCCTTGTTGAGCTTGTATAGCATGTCAGGACACTTTGGGTCTTCAAAACCAGGTGGTTGTGCAACATACACTTCTTCTTCATTTTTTCCGTTCAGGAAGGCACTCTTCACATCCATTTGGTACAGAAGGATGTCGTGATGGTTGGCATAGGCCAGTAGTATGCGAATGGCTTCAAGCCTAGCCACATGAGCAAAGGTTTCGTCAAAGTCAATCCCTTCTACTTGAGTGTAACCTTGAGCAATGAGACGAGCCTTGTTTTTTACAACTTAACCATGCTCATCTTGTTTGTTGTGGTAGATCCATTTTGTGCCAATTATATTGTGCTTGCGAGGATCAGGACGCTTAACCAATTCCCACACATTGTTCAGCTCAAACTATTGAAGGTCTTCTTGCATCGCTTGAATCCATTCAGGTTCCATGAAGGCTTCAACAACTTTCTTGGGTTCAGATATAGAGACAAATGCAAAGTGCCCACAGAAATTTGCTAGCTGTGTTGCTCTTGAACGAGTGAGTGGAACAGGTGCATTGATGCTATCGATTATCTTCTCAATCGGCACTTCATTTGCAACACGAGGATGAAATGGACAAAGAGTTTGCTCTTGCTGATCATTGTCTTCATCATCGGCATTGACTTCAGGATGAGCATTGTCTTCGGGTTGATTAGGTGCAGAGATGATGAGTTCTTCTTTAGCCTGAGCCTCTGAAGGTATGATTTCTCCAGTACCTATAAGCTTGATGGATTCACTTGGTGAGACTTCATCTAGCACATTTGGCAGGTGCTCTCTTTACGAGCCGTTAGTTTCATCGAACCGCACATCCATAGTTTCAACCACTTTATAGTGAAAGAGGTTGAAGACTCTATAGGAGTGCGAATCCTTTCTGTAGCCAAGCATAAAACCTTCATGTGCTTTCGGTGCAAATTTTGATGTGTGATGCGGATCGTTGATCCAGCACCTAGCACGAAATACTCTGAAGTAGCTGACGTTTGGCTTCTTACTAGTTAGTAGCTCATATGATGTCTTCTTTAGAAGCTTGTGAAGATAAACACGGTTGATGATGTGGCATGCAGTATCAATGGTTTCAGGCTAGAATTTCCTTGGAGTCTTGTACTCATCAAGCATCGTCCGTGCCATCTCAATGAGGGTTCTATTCTTGCGCTCCACGATGCCATTCTGCTGAGGTGTGTAAGGAGCTGAGAACTCATGAGTGATGCCCAATGTATCAAGATAAGTGTTAAGGCTAGTGTTCTTGAATTCTATGCCGTTATCACTTCTGATATGCTTGATCTTTATGCCATAGTTCGTCATGGCATGATTGCCGAATCTTCTGAAGACATCCTGCACTTCATTCTTGTAGAGGATTATGTGCACCCATGTATATCTCGAGTAATCATCAACAATAACGAAGCCATAGAGGCAAGCAGTGGTAGTGAGGGTAGAGTAGTGAGTAGGGCCAAATAAGTCCATGTGAACCAGCTCGAAGGGACGGGAAGTCATCATGATTGTCTTCGAGGGATGCTTGGCCCTAGTCATCTTTCTAGCTTCGCAGGCACCACACAGAGGATCCTTCTTGAACTTGTCGCCCTCGATGCCTACGGCATGCTTCTTCTTTGCGAGAGTGTACAAGTTCCTCATGCCAGCATGCCCTAGCCTTCGATGCCAGAGCCAGCACTCTGAAGCTTCTGCTAGAAGACATACGGCCAACTATGGACCTGCTGAGAAATCTACCGTGTACAAATCATCTTTTTGATACCCTTCAAAGACTAGAGATTTGTCAGATTCCATAATTACAAGGCAATGATATTTTCCAAACATCACAATCATGTTCAGAACACAAAGCATTGAGACAGACATTAATTTGAAACCAAGGGATTCAACAAGCATGACTTTATCCATGTGCTGATCCTTTGAGATTGCAACTCTACCTAGACCCAATACCTTGCTTTTACCAGTGTTAGCAAATGTGATGTGACTCTTGTCAGATGGACGTAGGCTTGAATCCATGAGAAGACTTCGATCACCAGTCATGTGATTAGTGCATCCACTGTCCATAATCCATTCTAAAGCCTTTGGTGTCATACCCTACAGTGCAGTTTGGGGGATAGGCTTCACCAAGAGTATTGTGAAGCATAAACTTTTGACGAACAAGTGGATTATGAAAGTTCAGGTCTCGGTTAGGATAAGTAGGATGTTTGTCAAGAAATCCTAGGATTAATTACATAATAAGACCATTTGGACATTTTATCTTGCGTCTGACAAGATGTTTTAGGTCCCTAGCATAAGCATCAGACGCCTTTGATTTTCGGCTGGAGACCTTTCCCTTCAAAAGAGAGTTAATTTTTCTTAACCACCCACATCTTCAGGGGTGGCTTAGAAGCAATGAGTCCAAGTGCAACATCTGAGAAATTTGGCTTTGGAGCCCTAGCAAATAGCCTTGTAGGAGGCGAATAATACTCATAAGAATAAGCAGAATAGTTCTTTGTCTTATGAACATAGCGGTTGGATGAAACACGCTCATATTCATAAGTCTGAGTATGGTTTCCCTGCAAAACATTGGTGTTAGGGTGACTCTGGTGAGTCCTCTGTCTGTATGAAGCCTTTGGACAATATGAAGCCTTTGGTCTGGGGTTTGTCTTCTTCCCTGGTGGTGTCATGATGACATTCACAGGAAATTTCTCAAGACAACTTTTGGGCACCCATATCTTCTTCAAAGGTGGTCCATTCCTGCAGTTAGTACCAATATACCTGGCAAACACTTTACCATTCTGACTCTTAAACAATTTCTAGTTTGCATCGAAGGATTCATCAATGATAATAGGGTTAGCACACGTGAAGCCAGATAAGGTAGATGGATCCACTGAAGCTTCCTTTGCAGCAACCCATGTGGTTTTGGGGTACTGCTCAGGCTTCCAGTATGAACTATATACATTCATTTTCCTCTTGAACCCAACACCCTCCTTCCTAGGGTTTTGGTTCAGAATCTGTTTCTTGAGGACATCGCATAGTGTCTGATGCCCTTTGAGGCTTTTGTACATCCCTGTTTCAAGCAATGTATTCAACCTGGCATTCTCATCAGCAATAGTAGTGGTATCCTCAGAAGAGGGGTTAGTTACCACATCAGCAGCTGAAGACATAGCAACAGTAGTAGCAGTAGAACATCCAGTGACAGAAGCAGCATTATCACGCTCAAGACATTTTAAACATGGTGGCTCAAAGTCTTCCTGAGCAGAACGGATCTGCTGAGTGCGGAGTGACTCGTTCTCCTTTTGAAGATCTTCATGAGTCAATCTCAAGTTGTCAAGCTCTTGCTTCATTTGAAGATAATTGTAGGAGAGCTTTTCATGAGTAGTTGAGAGCGTATCATGACGACTTTCAAGTTCCTCGTACTTAATGTGAAGATTTTTAATGTCTTCAATTAAGGACTGAGTTCGAGTCATTTCCGTGTCCAACAGGTCATCACTTTTGTCTAGCAACTTTTGAATATGTTCCGTAGCATTTTATTGTTCGGTTGCAATTTTAGCAAGTGTTTTGTAGCTATGTTTAGATTCACATTCAGAGTCATCTTCACTTGATGTTTGAAAGTAAGCATCGCGTGAGTTTACCTTGGCACCACGTGCCATGAAGCAGTAGGTGGGAGCAGAGTCATCCTCATCATTAGCATCAATGTTGGTGACGAGGCCATTGTCTTCAGTGTTGAATATGGACTTGGCGACATACGCTGAAGCTAGAGCCAGGCTTGCCACGCCTGAATAAGATTCCTCTTCAGACTCCACCTCTGTCTCCTTAGATGCAGACTCCTCCTCTGAATCCATCTCCTTGCCAACAAACGCACGAGCCTTGCTGGAGGAGCTCTTCTTGTGCGATGAAGACTTCGACGAAGATTTGGAAGAAGACTTTGAGGATTTCTTCTTCTTCTTCTTCTTCTTCTTCTTGTCATCAGAATCATATTCCTCGCTATTCTTCTTCTTCTTGGTCTCATTGTCCCACTGTGGACACTCAGAGATGTAGTGACCAGGTTTCTTGCACTTGTGACATGTTCTCTTCTTGTAGTCATGAGAGGAAGCTTCATCATTTCTTAAGTTGGACCTTGAAGACTTTCTTAAGTCTTTCTTCTTGGTGAACCTCTAGAACTTCTTCATAAGCATAGCAAGCTCCTTTCCAATGTCTTCAGGATCCTTAGAACTATGGTTAGATTCTTCTTCAGATGAGGAAACAACCTTTGCCTTCAAAGCGCAAGTTCGACCATGGTTGGGACCATAGATATATCTTTTCTCAGATAGCTGGAACTCGTGTGTGTTGAGATTCTCAAGTATGTCAGACGGATTGAGAGTCTTCAAGTCAGGGTGTTCTTGAATCATCAGGGCCAGGGTGTCGAATGAGCTGTCAAGCGATCTCAGAAGCATCTTGATGATTTCGTGCTTGGTGATCTCAGTGGCGCCGAGTGTGCGAAGCTCATTTGTGATATCAGTGAGGTGATCAAAAGTGAGCTGGACATTCTGAAAGTGCAACTATCCCTAGGTGGTTTTGGTAATTCCTAACAACATATAGCTCATTGAGCTAATGCTATTTCAAGATTAATATCTCAGGAAAGCTCAATGATTGGCATGGCGTGGATGAGAAAAGTGGACCCCTCAAAATGCTAAGGACAAAGGATTGGCTCAAGATCAAAGCTCAAGACTCTACATTTTCTATTTTAGTGATCCAAGATCACATTGAGTCTATAGGAAAAGCCAATACTATCAAGGAGGGATGAGGTGTTGCTTAATGAGGTTCTTGCTCAAAATGCTTAGTGATATGCTCCAAAACCCACAACTACTTTCTCACATCCACATATGACCTAAACCAAAAGTCAAACTCGGCCCCACCGATTCTTTCTATCCGGCGCCACTGAGTTTCAAATGTCTTAGCCACTGCCACAAACCCTAGGCAAATCGGTCTCACCGATAGGGATCTCGGTCTCACCGAGATGGGGTTGTAATCTCTCTGTTTCCCTTCGTAACATTTCGGTCTCACCGAGATGAGCGATCGGTCCCACCGAGATTGCAATGTAAACTCTCTGTTTTCCCTTCGTAACGTTTCGGTCTCACCGAAATGAGCGATCGGTCCCACCGAGTTTACCTGACCAACTCCCTGGTTAGCTTATTACCAAAATCGGTCTCACCGAGTTTGTGTAATCGGTCTCACCGAGATTACGTTATGCCCTAACCCTAATCATATCCGTCCTACCGAGTTGCATGTCGGTCCCACCGAAAACCCTAACAGTCACTAGCTTTGCTGAATCGGTCCGACCGAGTTTAATCATTCGGTCCCACCGATTTTGGAAAGATATGTGTAACAGTTAGATTCTGTGTGGAGGCTATATACACCCCTCCACCAACTCTTCATTCATAGAGAGAGCCATCAGAATAAACCTACACTTCCAACCTATTTTTTCTAAGAGAGAACAACCTACACTCATTTTGAGACCATGATATTCCATTCCTACCATATGAATCTTGATCTCTAGCCTTCCCAAGTTGCTTTCTACTCAAATCTTCTTTCCACCAAATCCAAATCCTGTGAGAGAGAGTTGAGTGTTGGGGAGACTATCATTTGAAGCACAAGAGCAAGGAGTTCATCATCAACACACCATTTGTTACTTCTTGGAGAGTGGTGTCTCCTAGATTGGCTAGGTGTCACTTGGGAGCCTCCGACAAGATTGTGGAGTTGAACCAAGGAGTTTGTAAGGGCAAGGAGATCGCCTACTTAGTGAAGATCTACCGCTAGTGAGGCAAGTACTTCGTGGGCGATGGCCATGGTGGGATATACAAGGTTGCTTCTTCGTGGACCCTTCGTGGGTGGAGCCCTCCGTGGACTCGTGCCACCGTTACCCTTCGTGGGTTGAAGTCTCCATCAACGTGGATGTACGATAGCACCACCTATCGGAACCATGACAAAAACATCCGTGTCTCCAATTGCGTTTGAATCCTCCAAACCCTTCCCTTTACATTTTTGCAAGTTACATGCTTTACTTTCCGCTGCTCATATACTCTTTGCATGCTTGCTTGAATTGTGTTAAGATTGATTGACCTGTTCAAAGTTGCTAAAATTTGCCAAGAACTAAAATTGGGAAAAGGCTAGATTTTTATTTGGTCAAGTAGTCTAATCACCCCCTCTAGACATACTTTCGATCCTACAAGTGGTATCAGAGCTTTGGTCTCCATTTGCTTTGATTTTCATAGCTTTTGGAAGTCATAGCCTTGGTTTCACAACCTAGGAGAGTATGACGTCTAGCGAGGGAAATTACCACCGTAGAGGACCTTACTTTCATGGTACTAATTTTGCTAGTTGGAAGCATAAGATGAAAATGCATATTCTTGGACATAACCCCGCCGTTTGGGCTATTGTGTGTGTTGGCTTGCAAGGTGAATTATTTGATGGGAGAGAACCGAACCGTGAAGCTACCGCGGAAGAGTTGAAAATGCTACAATACAATGCTCAAGCTTGTGATATCCTCTTCAACGGATTGTGCCCCGAAGAATTTCAACAAAATCAACCGTCTTGAGAATGCAAAGGAAATTCGGGATACTTTGATTGATATGCACGAAGGTACCGACTCCGTCAAGGAATCCAAGTTGGATGTGCTTCTAGGTCAACTTGACAAGTTCAAAATGAAGGATGGTGAAAGTGTCGCTGAAATGTACTCTAGGATTGCTCTTATCACAAATGAGATTGCCGGCTTAGGAAGTGAAGAGATGACCGACAAATTCATCATCAAGAAGCTCCTAAGAGCCTTGGATGGAAAATATGATACTGTATGCACATTGATCCAAATGATGCCAAATTACAAAGATCTCAAGCCAACGGAAGTCATTGGAAGAATTGTTGCTCATGAGATGTCACTCAAGGATAAGGAGGAGCTCCATAACAAGTCAAGTGGTTCTTACAAAGCCTCATGTGAAGCTCCCACATCATCAAGTGAGAAAAAAACCTTCAATGAAGAATTGAGCCTAATGGTGAAGAACTTCAACAAGTTCTACAAGAAGGGAAGCAAAGAGATAAGTTCCAAGTCAAGGTCCTACAATGACAAAAGATCTTCTAGTCGAGAGCGAAACTGCTATAATTGTGGAAGACCCAGACACTACTCCAATGAGTGTACGGCTCCCCACAAAAGAAGAGAAGATTCTCCCAAAATAAGAAGTAGAAGAGAAGAATCACCATCGAGGGAGAGAAGGAGTAGGGATGATCATTATGAAGGAAGACCCTCCTGGAGAAGCAAGGATTCGGAAAGGAAGGACAAGTCATCAAGGAGCTACACAAAACGAAGACATCAAGCTCATGTTGGTGAATGGGTATCTGGCTCCGACGCTGACAGTCACTCCGAGAGAAGCTATCACTCCGACTCCGAATATACTCAAGATGAAGGTGTTGCCGGTCTAGAACTTGTGTCAACCAACTCCTACGACATATTTGATTCACCAAATGAAGGAATTGGAAGATGCTTCATGGCCAAAGGTCCAAAGGTATCACACCCCGAGTATGTTGATTTCAATAGTGATGAAGATGACTTGTTAGGTGATGATGATTTACTTGTTGACAACTCTAGTGATGAATACTATGATGAAACGTCAATTAATCATGCTAATCAAGATGAAATGAATGACAATGATAAGGAGAAGATTGAGTCTCTAACTAAAGAACTAAACACTCTTAAGTTAGCTCATGAAACTATCTTAGGAGATCATTGAGAACTTTTAAGGACTCATGAGAAATTATGTTTTGAGAAGCTCAATCTTGAGAAAGAGCATGAGTTCTTAAAGGAAATGATGATCTTCGCAAGAAAAGTTCTTCTTACATTCCCAAGCGTTTACTCTTATCCACTTACATGCCTCAAGTCTAGTAACAAGAACAAGAAGGATTCTTCTTCTAATAGTAAAAATAATCATGCTAAATCCAATGTTGTTGCTTCTAGTAGTTCTCTTGATTCCACTAATGATTCTCTTAGCCAAGTTACACTTGAGCAAGAAAATAGCTTATTGAAGGGAATCATAGAGAAAGGTGTTTACAAGAGCCTTGCCGGGAGTAAGCAATTCGAGGAAATTGTACGCAAGCAAGGAAGGCACCAGAAGAATCAAGGTATTGGTTTTGAACGAAAGTTCAATGCCAATGGAGTTGAGTGGGAAGAAGATCAATACCCCAAGACGAAGTTTGTTACTCAACAAGAGAAGTATGATCCTACTTCTTTCAAGGGGACACAAGCTCAAGATGATCTTCCACCACAAGACCACAAGCAAAAAGGCGAGGACAAGCTTCAAGAGGAAATTGATGCATTTGAAGAAGCTCCTAAGGCCTTGGTCAAGTGGGTTCCCAAGACTACATCAAGTTCCACTTCATCAAGTACAACTACAACTCCGAGGATTCCCATCAAGATGGTGTGGATCCCGAAGAAGAAGAACTAGAGAGTTCTTGAGGGTGAATCCGCCAACATACTTCTCTCTTATCATTTTGGCAAGAACAAGTGCAATCAACTTCCACATCTTGCACCAGTTCAAGGAGTCACAAACCCTCTTGTTGGTAACCTAATGCTTTCATGGACATCATATTGTGTGTGCATCACTCTATGTCTATGGATATCCTTGTTTGTTCCTTGTGGGACTAACCCGTGTAGGTATTGAAAGTGCAACTCACTCCAAAGGATAGCTCCGAATGATCTACATCAACTTAGAGCATCCACATCTACATGAAGTCATCATCGACAAAACCCAAGGTTAGTTCATCCCTCTTAGGGGGGATCTCACATCTAGGGGGAGATTTTCTCTAACAATTGAGTTAAAGCAACTCTAATGGTGTGAACACAACAACGCTTTATGTAAAAGTGGTAACCCAACTTGTGCTTGAACGATGAGTATGACCTATGATCAAATGTTCTCATTTGACTCCTAAGTCAATATACTCATATATAGATGACCTAGTCATTGCCAATTGCTTCACAGATGCTAGAATTGTTTGTGCATGCTTTGCCACATATTTCATTTGTCATTTTATTGTGTGAGCATGTTGGTTGCATAATTTACTCATTCGAGGACATCCACTTGTTGTTTTGATTGGTTGGTTTCTTTTTATTTTGCCAAGTGGATGGACAAGAATGCCTAAGAACCTTCTCTAGCTATCTACGATTTTCTCGTCTCAAACTATATTCATACCGCATCACAAAGTTTGATCAAGTCAGATTCGAACCACTCTATGTGAGGAGCACTCGGAGTCCCCGATTCATCATAGACTTAAAAATCCAAAACTTCTTTGTGCATTTCGGTCTGACCAATTCATCCATTTCGGTCATACCGAGATCACTAAATCAATCTAGGTTTTCAATCTCGGTGCAACTAATTTGAACTTTTCGGTCACACCAAGTTTCAGTAACTGCTTGCAGTTATGAATCTCGGTGCCACCGAGTTGTTCCACTCGTTCACACCGACAGGGTTAGGCTATATATATCCACGGGTCAAATTTTGGAAAACTTTCTGAACCTCGTAACCCGCGCTTAGCCTGCTCTGCCTCCATGGGTCTCCGGATCATCCTCCTCGTCGCCAGCCGCCTCCTGTCGCTAGTCTCCACCATCGTCAACGGGATCGTCTCCGCTGTTGCCGCCGTAGCAAGTTCATTGCCGAACTAGGGTATGGACTTGAACTTTGTGCTGTTCTAACTCCGATTCCCCAGCACATTGCTTTGCCATGTATCTTGCCACGATTGAGATCATTCTATCCATTGAAAACACTCCATAATTTAGTCGTGAATTGAAAATTTAGGGTTAGGTTTTCGCCGAAACCATCTCGGACCGACCGAGTTGATGAAATCGGTTCCACCGATTTGGCTCAGGCCATTGCACATGTGATTCTCGGTCTGACCGAGAATTGCAAATCGGTGTGACCGAGTTCAGCACTTTGTGAAACCCTAGCAGTCTCGGTGCCACCGAACTGTGACTCGGTCTGACCGAGTTCACTAGTTTAGGTTCCAAAAGCTACTTCGGTATCACCGAGTTTGCAAATCGGTATATCCGAAATGCTTTCTGTGGAAAACTAAAACTAAGTTTTTAACTCATTCTTTTGCAAAAACCTCTATACTTTGTGATTCTCATCCACTCTACCTCATCTACAATCTATTCACAGGGTCTGCTGTCAGTGTTTGCATCATGTCAGATCAGAGTGACAGTCAGAACAAGTCAGAGGAACATGTTCACTTGGGTGAGGGCACTAGTCTCTCTAGCAGCTCAGATGATGGAAGTAGGAGCACACCCAGCAATCTGCCAAATGCTGCCACAAGGGCCAGCAAGAAAAGAACCTTAGAGTCAGAGGATGAGGACTATGTGGCTGAGGAAGAAGAAGCCACCTCAAATAGGAAAGTGCTCAAAAAGGAATATGGCATAGCTGCTGCCACCAAGCCAGGGATGAAGCAAAAGTTTCCCGCCAAGAGAGCTCCAATGTCTAAAGCCAGAACATCTACTCAAGAGACTTTGGGATCTGCACCCAAAGATCAGGTTGTGGCAGAAAAGAAAAGGAAGGAAAGGGTCAAGAAGACCACTGCCAGAGTGCTTGGGAGATCTTCAATCATGAAAGACTCTAAAGAAGAGGAAGAGGATGCAACACCAGCACCCAAAGCTCAAAAGCTTATGGGAGATGCCATAAGATCAGGGGCAGCTCCTTCTAAGCCCAAAGGAACTTCTAAGCTAGCTGCTCCAAAACCCAAAACTGCACCCAAGAGGAGCACCAGGAACATCCCAGCAGCAGAGAAGAACAAGGCCCCAATGCCTGAAGCTGCAATGGAAGAAGAAGATGATTCTGTTGTCTTGAGGAAATTGAAGCCAAAAATTCCAGACCATAATGACGCTCATTCAGTTGCAGAGAACATGAAAGTCAGGAAGGACTCTGGTCTAAGGCTATGGAGAGAGTCTGATCCATATGCCACCAGGAGAAGGACTACTGTTGACTACATGCTCCATACAAAGGAACAGCAGGACTTCTATGATACTATCTTGCTTGACAAGAAGCCCATAGTGTGTGACATGAGATGGGTCGATTGGTCATTCATTGAGGAAAATGAGGATCACTTCCCTGGTGTATATGACAGCTTCAAGGCTTGTGGAGTTGATGAGTTTGTGGCTGAGAAGCTCACAAAATGGAATGATGAGCTCATCATGCAGTTCTACTCCACAACTCACTTCTACCCAGATGGAAGGATTGTCTAGATGTCTGAAGGCACTAGGTACCAGTCAACGGTTGCTGAATGGGCGAAATTGATCAATGCTCCAGAAGAGAGTGAAGATGACTTGGATGTCTATGCCAAGAAGAAGAAGTATCACACCACCATGGCACACATGTACAAGGAGATCCCAGATGCTGCTCTTGAGACACACAAGTTTGGATCTGTACATTACCTTCTATCAGGCTTGCCAACTATGAACTGGCTCCACAGGCACACTCTCTTGCCAAAGTCAGGTGATCACAAGATGATCATAGGCCATGCAATTAACTTGCTTCACATCTTTGATGTCCCACAGAAGTTCAAAGTCATGAGCCTAATAGTGGAAACCATAAAGAGGACAGCTGCAGATCAGAAGAGGAGTTGTGGGTATGCCCCACAAATCCAGGAGCTGATTAACTCCAAGATGGGCATTGGCACATATCTGCTGGACAAGGAGCACCTGCCCATCTACCCATACTTTGAGGACAACACTGTGGTGATGGATGAAAATGAACCATCTTTTGTGCACGCACAAGCCAAGAAGGAGAAGGCAAAGGCTGAAAAGGCTGCAAGGATGCTAACTACTGAAGAAGCATCTCAGTATCTTTTGAAGAGCAAGCAAGATAAGCTTGAATACTTGATTGCCTCCACTCTAAGGATTGAGAAGGGATTGGCCACCCTGATTCAAAACCAGGAGAGCTTGGAGGGGATCATGGAGCAAAAGTTCTATGACTTAGATGTGAAGGTCACTGAGATCCAGTCAATTGTTGAGAAACTTCAGGATGAAGTGTAGGAGAAGAAGGGCAAGACAACCACTGATGCTTTTGCTAGAGTGCCTAGAGGTCAGAGGTCTACTGCAGTGCCTATTCCAGACACTAGAGCTACATCATCTGCACCAGCTACAGCTTCAATGCCACCAGCTCCAGCACCTACTCCACCAGCTCCATATACATCGACTGATGCCTTCGTTCTTGCAGTTCTGTGTACACCACCACCTGAAGACCAAGCCTGAGTGTCGATCTAGCACTATGCATTTTTCATGAACTTTTTGGTAACTTGTTGCCAAAGGGGGAGAAAATGTATAGATCATAGGCTTCGAGAGAGAGCGTTGCTTTTTATTCTCTCTTTTTGTTTGGTGGTTAAACTTCGTTTATTTGCTTGGTTGAGATACTTTATACTTTGTGATACTTGGATGATCATGTGTTTGATCATATGCTACCTTAATGCTTGTTGGATGACATTATCCTTTTTATGTGATCACTCACTTTACTTGGTGATGACTGCATGCATTTTGATTATTATCATTTTGAGCGCTCCACTAAGATGTATGTGACATGGAAGAGTAACCCATGATCCTAACTCTTTGTGTATTTGCAGTCCAAAGCAAATCTTAAACTATGCATAAATTTAGGGGGAGCTCTTGCTTTTCACATACTTCTCAAAGCGACAATGTTTTTCACTCTTATTATCATTTGTCGAAGCTTTGACCTATATGTTGTCATCAATTACCAAAAAAGGGGAGATTGAAAGTGCAACTATCCCTAGGTGGTTTCGGTAATTCCTAACAACATATAGCTCATTGAGCTAATGCTATTTCAAGATTAATATCTCAGGAAAGCTCAATGATTGGCATGGCGTGGATGAGAAAAGTGGACCCCTCAAAATGCTAAGGACAAAGGATTGGCTCAAGCTCAAAGCTCAAGACTCTAAGTTTTCTATTTTAGTGATCCAAGATCACATTGAGTCTATAGGAAAAGACAACACTATCAAGGAGGGATGAGGTGTTGCTTAATGAGGTTCTTGCTCAAAATGCTTAGTGATATGCTCCAAAACCCTCAACTACTTTCTCACATCCACATATGACCTAAACCAAAAATCAAACTCGGCCCCACCGATTCTCTCTATCCGGCGCCACCGAGTTTCAAATGTCTTAGCCACTGCCACAAACCCTAGGCAAATCGGTTTCACCGATAGGGATCTCGGTCTCACCGAGATGGGGTTGTAATCTCTCTGTTTCCCTTCGTAACATTTCGGTCTCACCGAGATGAGAGATCAGTCCCACCGAGATTGCAATGTAAACTCTCTATTTTCCCTTCATAATGTTTCGGTCTCACCGAAATGAGCGATCGGTCCCACCGAGTTTACCTGACCAACTCTCTGATTAGCTTATTACCAAAATCGGTCTCACCGAGTTTGTGTAATCAGTCTCACCGAGATTACATTATGCCCTAACCCTAATCACATCGGTCCTATCGAGCTGCATGTCGGTCCCACCAAAAACCCTAACGGTCACTAGCTTTGCTGAATCGGTCCTACCGAGTTTAATCATTCAGTCCCACCGAGTTTGGAAAGATATGTGTAACGGTTAGATTTTGTGTGGAGGCTATATACACCCCTCCACCAACTCTTCATTCGTAGAGAGAGGCATCAGAATAAACCTACACTTCCAACCTATTTTTTTTTGAGAGAGAACCACCTACACTTGTGTTGAGACCAAGATATTCCATTCCTACCATATGAATCTTGATCTAGCCTTCCCAAGTTGCTTTCCACTCAAATCTTCTTTCCACCAAATCCAAATCCTGTGAGAGAGAGTTGAGTGTTGGGGAGACTATCATTTGAAGCACAAGAGAAATGAGTTCATCATCAACACACCATTTGTTACTTCTTGGAGAGTGGTGTCTCCTAGATTGGCTAGGTGTCAATTGGGAGCCTCCGATAAGATTGTGGAGTTGAACCAAGGAGTTTGTAAGGGCAAGGAGATCACCTACTTCGTGAAGATCTACCTCTAGTGAGGCAAGTCCTTCGTGGGCGATGGCCATGGTGGGATAGACAAGGTTGCTTCTTCCTGGACCCTTCGTGGGTGGAGCCCTCCGTGGACTCGCGCAACTGTTACCCTTCGTGGGTTGAAGTCTCCATCAATGTGGATGTACGATAGCACCACCTATCGGAACCACGACAAAAACATCCGTGTCTCCAATTGCGTTTGAATCCTCCAAACCCTTCCCTTTACATTCTTACAAGTTACATGCTTTACTTGCCGCTGCTCATATACTCTTTGCATGCTTTCTTGAATTGTGTTAAGATTGCTTGACTTGTTCAAAGTTGATAAAATCTGCCAAGAACTAAAATTGGGAAAATGCTAGATTTTTATTTAGTCAAGTAGTCTAATCACCTCCCCTCTAGACATACTTTCGATCCTACACATTCTCATTGTCATTTTTCTTGAAGAGATTGAAGAGGTTGCGAAGAACACTAATCCTTGAGCCTCTCTAGGTTGAGACACCTTCATTGACCTTGGAGAGCCAGTCCCAGACTAGCCTCCTAGTTTCCAGTGCACTCACACGGCCGTACTGTCCTTTGGTCAGGTGACCACAAATCATGGTCTTGGCGGTTGAGTCTAGTTGAATGAACCTCTTGACATCAGCAGCTGTGACACCTTCACCGGTCATGGGAACGCCGTTATTGACGACATACCAGAGGTCGATGTCAATGGCTTCAAGATGCATACGCATCTTATTCTTCCAGTAGGGGTAATCAGTGCCATCGAAGAAAGGGCACGCAACGGAGACCTTGATTATCCCTGCAGTCGACATAGCTAAAACTCCAGGTGGTTAAACTGAATCACACAGAACAAGGGAGCACCTTGCTCTGATACCAATTCCTCCATATGAAAGTCTTCAAAACACGGGGGGGGGGGGGGGAATAGGCGATTTTTATGAAAGTCTTCAAAACACGGGGGATTTGAAGACAAACAGTAGAAATGATCCTATTGATATGCAGCGGAAGGTAGACTACACTAGACAAGCCATAGTCAAGTAAGCAATGAAGTGAAAGCACGAAGACTATTAGCAGCCAGGTAGTAAGGATCTGGATGGAAGACAGTGTGAAGCCAAATAGTAAATAGTCTTCACTCAGTGAAGTCAATCAGATCATACAGGCAAGCAATGACTTCACGAAGAGAAACTGTAAAGTAAAGGGAAGTGAAGAATAGAACCAGTAGCTTGGTGAAGAAAAGGATTTGGTAGACCAGTTCCAGTTGCTATGACAACTGTACGTCTGGTTAGGGAGGCTGAGATTTAACTCAGAAGACCGCGTCTTCACCTTATTCCCCTTGAGCTAAGGACACACAGTCCTCACCCAATCACTCTGGTAAGTCTTCAAGGTAGACTTCCAAACCTTCACAGACTTCGTTCACTGGCGATCCACAATGACTCTTGGACGCTCAGAACGCGACGCCTAACCGGCTGGAGGACTCACAGTCCTCAAGTGTAACAAGTCTTCAGATCACTCGGACATAACAACTTCAGTGATGCCTAACACTCTTTGGCTCCGGGTGTATAGGGCTTTGTCCTCGCCAGGATCTCTCTCAAATGCTTCGGAGGTGGGTTGCTCTCAAATGACAAAAGCCATGCACTAACTCTGAGCAGTCACCAATTTATGGTGTAGAGGGTGGGCTATTTATAGCCAGGAGGAAACCCGACCTGATTTGTCCAAAATGACCCTAGGTCACTAAGGAACAGACACGTGTCCAATGGTCAGATTTCAAACACACGCAACAGCTTGACTTGGGCTAAAGTAAAGCTGACTCATCCAGCTCTGGATAAGATTTGCTCTCATTGTCTTCGCTCGAAGACATATGATTTGGTTGAGCATCACATCAGTAATTCTGACTTTGTTCACTTGGACCCCACTTAACAGTACGGTGGTTCCTATGACTCAACAAAGAAGAAAAGGAAACTACGAAACAACTATGTCTTTGCACTCCATAGTCTTCATGCGGTGTCTTCTCATGTCATAATATTCACTGTGAATATCTTCACAGACCACCATTGTCTTCAATGTCTTCACACATTTTTAGGGGTCATCTCTGGTAGGTAAATTGAGTCAATAAGGGACTACTACCTGTGTTATCCTGCAATTCTCACAAACACATTAGTCCCTCAACCAAGTTTTTCATCAATACTCCAAAACCAACTAAGGGTGGCATTAGATGCACCTACAAGATGTCAACCCATCCACACTAGAACAATTTGAGCTCACTGCACCCATTTTAAGCGGGAGAGATCCCAAAAATATATAGCTAAAACACACGAAGCAGGAGTAGGGTGCTACACCTCATTATGGCCTGGACCTGGGCATATTGTTTTTGCATCTGTGAAGTGACTTGAGTGTTTTAAAGGAATCTCTAGCAGACCCCGTAAACCGGGCTGTCTGTTATAATAACTACCAGTTTGGGGGATCCATCCCGTAAACCCGGCACGAACAGATACTCCAAATTCGGCCATCCCGGTATTTTTTTGTGGGATCCCGCATCCGCAAGCCCAATTCCTCCATATGTGCGGGATTTCACCCAATTTTGTCGGATTCCCTTTCGGTTGGCGCGAACCCACTTTCGCCAGCTTCAGTTCTCGCCTCCTGCCCCACCGTCGTTGCCAATTCGCCCTCTGACCTTGCCGTACGACCTCGTGGTGCCGGAATTAAGCCGGATGGAGTACCAGTCACCCATGGGTGCGCCATCCCATGCACCGCAGCCACCCCCCCTGCCACTCCGTCCGCCCGGGCCTCCCATAGCCCTAACTCCTTCCACCACCGCCCCAATTCCTCCAACTGCTGCCGCCATCAATAGAAAGCGGCAAGGGAGCCATCTCGTTCAAGGTGGCGCAGCCAGCACGGCACCCTGCTCCGGTTCCACCCGTCAAGAGGAGAAGACCGCCTCGACCGGCCCCGTCGATGCGCGAGTGAAGTCCCCGAGGAAGAAGGCGATCGCGTCAAGGGACCGGGCTGCTCCTCCGCCTTGGCCAACCCCGGCATCCACATTTACGGCGGAGCCGCCGGCCACGCCTACAACCTGTTCAATGAAATGACAGGGAGGTAATTTTTTCTTTTGCTTGGTTTTCTCCAGTCATCTATGTTTCGACTGTTCGGAATACTTGCTTGAGATTTGGCCATGCTTATTTGTAGCCAAAGTGTGCCCTACACATATACAGAGATGTTGGCCAAGAGCATGGTGAATTTGAGTGCCCCCCTTGGCAATTTTGGTGTGTCATATGTTGAGGTCGACGTAGAGGTGAATGATGAGAATGAAGATGATGGTGACGTGCAAGAGATCGAGGAGGCCAACTTTCTTTTTTAGGATTTCCTTTGTAAAAAGAGTTCATTAAATCCAAATTCTGAAAAAAAAAGAATAAGAGGATCCATAGAAGATATATGCTATGAATAAACCAAAGATAGCTAGACTTATTTTGATTTTCTACTGGCTGCTTTAACTATAACCCCAGCTCTATTTATTGTCTTGAACAAGATACGCCTTATTTGAATTGACTGAATAATTATAATTCGGAAAAGAAAAATCTTTCTTTGGGATTCCTGGCATTCTACGACTCTTTTCTAGACTAATTAGGAATTATTTTCTTGGTCATCACAGTGCTTGTCAATCATTTCATCCCCTACAATATCGACAAGTCCATAAGCTTTGGCATCGTTTGCTGACATAAAAACATCCCTTTCCATGTCTTCGGATACAACCCAAAAAGGCTTGCCTGTTCTTACTGCATAAACCCTTGTGATCATTTCGCGAACTTTCTACACAGAGATTGAGGATGTGTGCTTATTTAAAGCATGGGAAATCATCTCTCTTGACTCTATTGTCGGCCATGATCAAACCTATGGAAACTATTGGCAAAGGATTGATGACAGATATCATCAAATGATGCCATTCCCATCTGGTGAGAGCTTGAAGGGCCTTCAAGGCCGTTGGGCTGGATGCTTGGAGCTATTGTGGAATGCACTACCAAGTGGCGCCACTATTGATCATTATGTGAACATTTCTTCATCTTCATGTCCCTAGGCTTGTTCATAGGAAGGTTACGAGCTCATACTTGTCTCAATGTTTGTGTGTAGGATCGCATCGTCAATGATTACTACAAGCAAACCCCCGGGGCCGGTCATTCAATCTTCAACATTGTTGGCAATGGCTATGGGATAGTGAGAAGTGGAGGATGAGGGACAAGGAAGCCCCTCTGAAGAGAGGCATCAAAGTGGAGGTTGAGGATGATGATGATAATGATGATGCACCAAGAGGAGGAAGAAACAAGGGCAAACTGGATGGAAACAAGAAGGAGAAAGCAATGGTCAAGAGGACGTCCGAGGCAATCACTTTGAGGGATCAAATTGGCGAGATGGTGAAGATGAAGGAGGCTATGCTAGCCAAGCACTAGGATGCAAAATTGGCCATGTAAAGAGAAGCACAAAGAGGAGAAGTGGGAAAAGAGGTGTGCCTTCGAGGAGTGCAAGATCATCCTAGAGGAACAAAAGAGAAAGGACGAGAGGACCATCGAGGAGGACCGGTTCATGATGATGAATCCATAGAGCATGGATGCAATGGCAAGAGAATTTTGGGAGATGAAAATAATGGAGATCATGCTCCGGAGGAAGATGGAGCTTCAAAATCTTATGGCCGGTGGTGGTGTTGGGTTTGGTGGGGGCTTTTCTTTCGGCAATGTTGGTAGTGGCTTCGACATGGGTGGTGGTGGTGCAGGCTTCGACATGAGTGGTTTCATCATGGGTGGTGGTGATGGTGGCTTTGGCATGGGTGGTGGTTGATACGTCCATTTTGCATAATGTTATCCTACTGTTATTTATTATGTTTTGGCTCATTATTTCACTTTATATGGTATGATAATGCCTTTTCTCTCTTATGTTGCAAGTTTCACATGAAGAGGGAGATTGTCGGCAATTGGAATTCCGGGCCTGAAAAAGCTACAACAGAAATAGATATTCTCCACAACTCCAAATGACCTGAAAATTTACAAAAATTATTTTGGAATATATAAAAAAAATACTAGAAGAAGAATTAATAGAAGGGGGCCAACGAAGAGCGACGAGCTCATGGGGCGCGCCCTATGAGTTCATGAGCCCCCACCTAGCCCCCGGTGCCCATCTTCTACTATATGAGGCTATTTCGGGATGAAGCACCGCCGTCTCAAGGCGGACCTGGGTAGGAGCACTTATTCTCTCTGACGGGGCGATTCGCCGGGGAAACTTCCCTCCGGGAGGGGTAAATCGAAGCCATCGACATCGCCAACGATCCTCTCATCATGGGAGGACCCATCTTCATCAACATCTTCACTAGCACTATCTCATCTTAAACCCTAGATCATCTCTTGTATTCAATCTTTGTCCCAAAACCTCAGATTGGTACCTGTGGGTTGCTAGTAGTGTTGATTATATCTTGTAGTTAACGCTAGTTGGTTTATTTGGTGGAAGATTAAATGTTGAGATCCTCAAGCATATTCAATACACCTCTAATCTTGAACATGAATATGATTTTTGAGTAGTTACTTTTGTTCTTGAGGACATGTGAGAAGTCTTGTTATAAGTAATCATGTGAAGTTGGTATTTGTTCGATATTTTGATGATACGTATGTTGTTCTTCCTTTAATGGTGTCATGTGAACATCGACTATATGACACTTCACCATACTTGGGCCTAAGGGAAGGTATTGGGGAGTAATAAGTAGATGATGGGTTGCGAGAATGACTCAAGCTTAAACCCTAGTTTCTGTGTTTTTTCGTAAGGGGCTGATTTGGATCCATATGTTTCATGCTATGGTTAGATTTATCTTAATTCTTATTTCGTAGTTGTAGATGCTTGCGAGAGGGGGTAATCATAAGAGGGTTGTTTGTTCAATTAAGAACTTCACCCTAACACCGGTCCACCCACATATCAAATTATCAAAGCAGCATACATGAATCAACTAAACATGATCAACGTGACAAGACAACAATTCCCATGTGTCCTCAGAGAATGCTTTGCTTCATATAAGAGAATGCTCCAGCATGTCCTTTTCTATAAAAAGTATTGGACCACCTTGTTGCACCTGGCTACTTGTTACGAATTACCTTGCTAAAAACTGCTTATCATTTCCTTCTGCTCCTCGTTGGATTTGACACTCTTTCTTCTCAAAAGTACTACTGTTGATCTCCTATACTTGTGGGTCATCAAGACTCTTTCTTGGCGCTGTTTCCAGGGAATTAAGCTCCTTTGGTAAGGAAACATTTTTATTACGTACTGAAGTTTATTGCCACTTGTGATGCGGAGCATCCCAAGGTCACCCCCATGGACCTAACTACATCTCCCACAACACCACTTGGACCAATGACAAGAGTACGAGCAAAGGCTATCAAAGATAAGGAGAACTCACTCCTCTCCAAACTACCACTTTATACACGTGTGACATGGCTACTACCTCAAGCGGAGACACTATGTGTGATCAGGTACTTGGAGGAAGGCCACTGAGCAGCTACATCCAACGGACAAGACGGCGAGGACACCAAGTATGAGGGACAAGAAGAAGAGCTGCCAAAGAAGCTCTGGCCACCGGACGACCGGTCGGGACCGGACGTCCGGCACCTGAAGACCCAGCCTACCCAAGTCCCAGCCAACGCAAGCTACAGCGAACAGACGACCAACAACCGGATGGCCGGCCACACCTCCCAGTGACCGGACATCTGATCTCCATCGGAAATCCAGCAGGTCCCCAACCGAGCGAAATTAGTGGAAGTCTGAGGCGACCGGATGAACGACGACCGGACGACCGGCCATCTCCGGAAACCGGGTGCCACTTCATCCAAGCCAAAATAGCGGAAGTCCGGTGACTACCGGACGCCCGCGAGCCACAGGACGACTAGAACCCACCGAACGTCCGGTACCTGTCTGTGCACAGTTTCTGGCCCGAGGCCCATGTACCCCTTCACTTCTCCCCCATTTGCACTAAGACTATAAATAGACCTCCTCCTCCTCCTAGTTAGGGTTAGTGTTGTGATAGCTCATATGTGAGATAGAGCCTCGCTCATCCATCCGGATCTACTCCACCGAGAGAGACCGTCACCTCCTCGGAGAAGATCCACTTGGATTCAAGACCCATAACGGGAAGACCTCAAAACCTCCTCACGGAGAAGAACTAGTTACCCTATGTATCGTCCCTTGTTGGATTTGGATTGTGTATCCCTTTGTGTTTTGAGAATCTACCATCTGTGTGACCGAATCTTGTTGGTTTGAGTTATTTCTCTTGTGTTTCCCCTCGTTCCCTCCCGTGTTCTTCGTAGGGTCCACTCCAATCGTGAAATATCGGCCCGGGGGTTTCCACCGTACATCATCTTGGTATCATGAACCATGTTGATCATGGATTTGGAGCCCCTACCCCTTGTTTTCTAGCTTGATTTTGTTGTGTTCTTCCCCAATTTCGAAAATCCCCACCAAAATAGCCCTAATTTTTTTGTGATTTGTTGGTGTGAT
This sequence comes from Triticum urartu, assembly GCF_003073215.2. NCBI lineage: Eukaryota > Viridiplantae > Streptophyta > Magnoliopsida > Poales > Poaceae > Triticum > Triticum urartu. The sequence continues at coordinate 270,373,457 of NC_053027.1, forward strand.
GAAGTTTTGTTGGATTTGATCCATGGATTTTCTGTGCAACGAGTGGATCTAGCTTTTTCCCTTCGTCTCCACCATTTCCATCCACAAAATCGCGCAGATTTTACCAATTTTGCAACCTCCACCATGAGCCCTAGTTGTTCATCCCGTGCCCGAAATCACCCAGGCACCGGATGTCCACCAGCTACTGGACGTATGACCACCGATCGTCCGACATCCCCTGGACGTCCGACGTTTCCTGACGAAACTGAAAAAGTTTAGTTTGGCCACCACCACCTCTCCACCTCCACCTCTGCATACGCACTCCAAAACCACAACTCGCTTTCCGCAACCATCATAGCTTACTCGTTTCGCACTCCAACACAATTTGACACATTTTGCTTTGAGAATTTGATTTGCAGTTTCCGTTTCCTAACGTGTTTCGTTTCCTAAGGTGTTTCGGCTACTTAGGGACCTTTTGACATCAACATTACTGCCGCTCATCTTTGCCACGGATTCGTCATCATCGACAATAACCACTTCACCATCATCCGTCCTTGCTTACACACGAGTAGCCCACGACGGTAATCTCGACGACATCTTGGTCTACTCCTTGCCATTACATTGATAAACCACCATAGCCCAATTTTGCGTATCTTACCCATTGATACTAGCCTTTGAGTATTGCTGACAACGTTACTTGTGCACCTTAGTGATCATACTTCCCCATAGCATACATACCATATCATCGTGGTGCATATCTTGGTATCATCTTTTCTGTCATAAAGTTGTCATCGCATACACAATTGCTATCTTGTTTTGTCAAGTTTTGCATGAGAAAAGAGCTCCAAAGAGAAAGAGCCAAACAAGCTTTTAAGCAAAAAGGGAAAGATAAGCAAAGATCTTTTAAGCAAGAACCATAGCATCATACGACATTAAGATTGTCAAACTCGATCATCTTGGATCATATCATCGGAATACTGTACATAGAGCACACTTGGGATAGAAGTCATTGCATTTTTGCTTAGTAGGTTGTGCACACGTTTCGTATCCGCCTATTGTGCAATCGTGCTAGCGTCTCTCTAGTGTTGTGCAACAAGAGCATTTTCGTGGATTCCACATTTTGGCTCATTCCTTGGTTGCATGACCCCATTTATCTCTCCGTGTGTGTGTGTTGCCATGTAACATATCTTGCTATTGGTCTACTTGTTGCATTTGCAAATTTGTGAATCTTTTCCAACATTTTTGAGGCTCACTAACAATTGCATCAAATTTTGTGCCACCATCCTAACTGAGCTCCACCATAAGCTTTTATTTATGTAGGTGTGAGAACCGACAAGAATTGGTACCAATTGTGCTATTTCCTTGTTACACATTTGAGTGATCATTGATCCATCTTCAACATTGGTCAAGGTACATTTGGTATAAGTTATTATCTTTCTCCCACTCACATATTTTCTTGGAATGATGGATAGGCCAAAAGTACTTCTACCAACCCACTCTTCATCGAGCAAGACGACGACATGTCATCCTATGTCACAAAGAGCCACCTCTTTGGTGCACAACGAGCTTTGCATTAAGAGCAACAAGCAATCAACGAACGCATCGACAACCTCGCCACCGACTTGCGACTCTCCAACAACGTACAAGTGACTACTTCGACAACAAGCTCGACGAACATAAACAAGAGAATGATGCAACAATGGACGAGATTTGTGCCTTGTTGGTCAACCGCTCTTCTACCACTTCGTCCTACTCAAGACGGAGCCGCTCGAGTCGACACTCCGATGACACCATTGAGGGAGTCCTGGATTAAGGGGTCCTCGGGCGTCCGGCTTGTGTGACGTGGGCCGGACTATTGGGCCTTGAAGATACAAGATAGAAGACTTTCTCCCATGTCCGGATAGGACTCTCCTTTGCGTGGAAGGCATACTAGGCGGCCGGTTGTACTATTTCCTTTCAATGTAACCAACTTTATACAACCCTAGTCCCATCTGATGTCTATATAAACCGGAGGGTTTAGTCCGTAGAGGCAATCATAATCATATAGGCTAGACTTCTAGGGTTCAAGCCATTACGATCTCATGGTAGATCAACTCTTGTAACCCTCATACTCATCATTATTAATCAAGCAGGATGTAGGGTATTACCTCCATCAAGAGGGCCCGAACCTGGGTAAAACCTCGTGTCACTTATCTCTTGTTATCCTCAACCTCAGACGCACAGTTCGGGACCCCCTACCAAAGATCCGCCGGTTTTGACACCGACATTGGTGCTTTCATTGAGAGTTCCTTTGTGACGACGAAGACAGGGTTGATCGCTCGCCTTGTTATCAAGGACAGTATCACCTCTGGAGGAGCCCTGGCCTCAGGTCAAACCCTCCGGCTGGTGATACGTCTCCAACGTATCTATAATTTTTGATTGCTCCATGCTATATTATCTTTTGTTTTGGGCAATATTGGGCTTTATTACCAACTTTTATATTATTTTTGGGACTAACCTATTAACCGGAGGCCCAACCCAAAATTGCTGTTTTTTTGCCTATTTCAGTGTTTCGAAGAAAAGGAATCTCAAACGGAGTTGAAACGGAACGAAACCAACTGGAGAAGTTATTTTTGGAAGGAAAGCTACCGGATGGACTTGGACCCCACGTCAGGAGCCAAGGGAGGTGCTCATGAGGGTGCCCCCTAGGGCGCGCCCCCCTGCCTCATGGGGCCCCCAAAGCTCCACTGACGTAGTTCCTGCACCCATATATACTCACATACCCTAAAACTTCCAGAACAGACGATAGATCAGGAGTTCCGCCGCCAGAAGCCTCCGTAGCCACCGAAAACCAATCTAGACCCGTTCCGGCTCCCTGCCGGAGGGGGCAATCTCTCTCTTGTGGCCATCTTCATCATCTCGGTGCTCTCCATGACGAGGAGGGAGTAGTTCTGCCTCAGGGCTGAGGGTATGTACCAGTAGCTATGTGTTTAATCTCTCTCTCTCTCTCTCGTGTTCTTGAGGTGGTACGATCTTGATGTATCGCGAGCTTTGCTATTATAGTTGGATCTTATGATGTTTTCTCCCCCCTCTACTCTCTTGTAATGGATTGAGTTTCCATTTTGATGTTATCTTATCGGATTGAGTCTTTAAAGATTTGAGAACACTTGATGTATGTCTTGCCGTGCGTATCTGTGGTGACAATGGGATACCACGTGATTCACTTGATGTATGTTTTGGTGATCAACTTGCGGGTTCCGCCCATGAACCTATGCATAGGGGTTGGCACAGGTTTTCGTCGTGATTCTCCAGTAGGAACTTTGGGGCACTCTTTGAGGTCCTTTGTGTTGGTTGAATAGATGAATCTGAGATTGTGTGATGCATATCATATAATCATACCCACGGATACTTGAGGTGACATTGGAGTGTCTAGGTGACATTAGGGTTTTTGTTGAATTGTGTCTTAAGGTGTTATTCTAGTACGAACTCTAGGGCTGTTTGTGACACTTATAGGAATAGCCCAATGGATTGATTGGAAAGAATAACTTTGAGGTGGTTTTGTACCCTACCATAATCTCTTCGTTCGTTCTCCGCTATTAGTGACTTTGGAGTGACTCTTTGTTGCATGTTGAGGGATAGTTATGTGATCCAATTATGTTATTATTGTTGAGAGGACTTGCACTAGTGAAAGTATGAACCCTAGGCCTTGTTTCCTAGCATTGCAATACCGTTTACGCTCACTTTTACCATTAGTTACCTTGCTGTTTTTATAATTTCAGATTACAGATACCTTTATCTACCATCCATATTGCACTTGTATCACCATCTCTTTGCCGAACTAGTGCACCTATACAATTTACCATTCTATTGGGTGTGTTGGGGACACAAGAGACTCTTTGTTATTTGGTTGCAGGGTTGCTTGAGATACACCATCTTCACCCTACGCCTCCTACGGATTGATAAACCTTAGGTCATCCACTTGAGGAAAATTTGCTACTGTCCTACAAACCTCTGCACTTGGAGGCCCAACAATGTCTACAAGAAGAAGGTTGTGTAGTAGACATCAAGCTCTTTTCTGGTGCTGTTGCCGGGGAGGTTAGCTCTTGAAGGTATATCTTTAGATCTTGCAATCGAGTCTTTTAGTTTCTTGTTTTATCACTAGTTTAGTTTATAAAAGAAAACTATAAAAAATGGAATTGAGTCTACCTCATACGCTTCATCTTTTTAATATCTTTCGTGAGTATGATGGGAAGGAAAATTGTGCCAAAGTGTTAGAAGAAGAATGCATTAAAATGTTTGGCACTAAATATTTGAATGATGAGCATGATTGCAATGTTGTTAGTATGAGTTCCTTGAATATCCATGATGCTAATGATATGCAAAGCCACAAGCTTGGGGAAGCTATGTTTGATGAAGATGATATTTTTAGACCCCCAAGCTTTGATGAGCAAATTTACTATGATGAAAGCATGCCTCCTATCTATGATGATTATTGTGATGACACGTATGCTTTAAAGAATAATGATAACCATGAAACTTGTCATCTTGATCTTAATTTTCCTCTCTATGTGCTTTAAAGAATAATGATAAGCATGCCTCCTATCTATGACTTCCACTAATTTTGTTGAGTTCGCTCCCACTATTATTCGTGAGAAGAATTTTGCTTATGTGGAGAGTAGTAAAATTTCTATGCTTGTAGATCATGAAAAGAATGCTTTAGGTGCAGGTTATATTGTTGAATACATTCATGATGCTACTGAAAATTATTATGAGGGAGGAATATATACTTGTAGGAATTGCAATAATATCAAGTTTCCTCTCTATGTGCTTAAAGTTTTGAAGTTATGCTTGTTTTACCTTCCTATGCAAGTTGATTCTTATTCCCACAAGTTGTTTGCTCACAAAATCCCTATGCATAGGAAGTGGGTTAGACTTAAATGTGCTAGTCATAATCTTCATGATGCTCACTTTATGTTTCAGATCTTATCTTTTACATGAGCATCATTGAAATCATCATGCCTAGCTAGGGGCGTTAAACGATAGCGCTTGTTGGGAGGCAACCCAACTTTATTTTTGTTCCTTGCTTTTTACTCCTGTTTAGTATTAAATAATTTATCTAGCCTCTGTTATGATTGAGTTTTTATGTTTTAATTAGTGTTTGTGCCAAGTAGAACCGTTGGGAAGACTTGGGGAAAGTCTTGTTGATCATGCTGTAAAAAAATAGAAACTTTAGCATTCACGAGAACTGCTGTAATTTTTATTTGGAGAGTTCTATTTAGTTAATTATTTTTGAAGATGATTAATAGATAAATTCCTCACGTCCAGAAATTTATTTTAGAATTTTTGGGGTTCCAGATCTTGCGCTAGCTACAGATTACTACAGACTGTTCTGTTTTTCGTGTGTTGTTTGCTTATTTTGATGAATCTATGGCTAGTAAAATAGTTTATAACCATAGAGAAGTTGGAATACATTAGTTTTAACACCAATATAAATAAAGAATGAGTTCATTACAGTACCTTGAAGTGGTCTTTTGTTTTCTTTCGCTAACGGAGCTCACGAGATTTTCTACTTTAAGTTTTGTGTTGTGAAGTTTTCAAGTTTTGGGTAAAGATTTGATGGATTATGGAACAAGGAGTGGCAAGAGCCTAAGCTTGGGGATGCCCAAGGCACCCCAAGGTAATATTCGATGATAGCCAAGAGCCTAAGCTTGGGGATGCCCCGGAAGGCATCCCCTCTTTCGTCTTTGTTCATCGGTAACTTTACTTGGAGCTATATTTTTATTTACCACATGATATGTGTTTTGCTTGGAGCGTCATTTTATTTTCTTTTGTTTTGCTTGATATTTGAATAAAATACCAAGATCTAAAATTATTAAATGTTAGAGAGTCTTCACAAAGTTGCATAATTATTCGACTACTCATTGATCTTCACTTATATCTTTCGGAGTAGTTTGTCATTTGCTCTAGTGCTTCACTTATATCCTTTTAGAGCACGATGGTGGTTTTATTTTATAGAAATAGATGAACTCTCATGCTTCACTTATATCATTTTGAGAGTCTTAAATAGCATGATAATTTTCTTAAATAATCCTAATATGCTAGGCATTCAAGATTAGTAAAAACTTTCATATAGAGTATTGAATACTAAGAGTGTTGAATACTAAGAGAAGTTTGATGATTGATGATTGTTTTGAGATATGGAGGTAATAATATCAAAGTCGTGCTAGTTGAGTAGTTGTGAAATTGAGAAATACTTGTGTTGAGGTTTGCAAGTCCCGTAGCACGCACGTATGGTAAACATTATGCAACAAATTTGAAACATGAGGTGTTATTTGATTGTCTTCCTTATGAGTGGCGGTCGGGGACGAGCGATGGTCTTTTCCTACCAATCTATCCCCCTAGGAGCATGCGCGTAGTGCCGAGGTTTTTGATGACTTGTAGACTTTTGCAATAAGTATGTGAGTTCTTTATGACTAATGTTGAGTCCATGGATTATAGGCACTCTCACCCTTCCATCATTGCTAGCCTCTTCGGTACCGTGCATTGCCCTTTCTCACATTGAGAGTTGGTGCAAACTTCGCCAGTGCATCCAAACCCTGTGATATGATACGCTCTTTCACACATAAACCTCCTTATATCTTCCTCAAAACATCCACCATACCTACCTATTATGGCATTTACATAGCCATTCCGAGATATATTGCCATGCAACTTCCCACCGTTCCGTTTATTATGACACGCATCATCATTGTCATATTGCTTTGCATGATCATGTAGTTGACATCGTATTTGTGGCAAAGCCACCGTTCATAATTCATTCATACATGTCACTCATGAATCATTGCACATCCTGGTACACCGCCGGAGGCATTCATATAGAGTCATACTTTGTTCTAGTATCGAGTTGTAATCATTGAGTTGTAAATAAATAGAAGTGTGATGATCATCATTATTAGAGCATTGTCCCAAGTGAGGAATAAATAAAAAAAGAGAAAGGCCATAAAAAAGAGAAGGCCCCCCCAAAAAAAGAAAGGCCATAAAAAAGAAAAGGCCCAAAAAAATGAGAGAAAAAGAGAGAAGGGACACTGTTACTATCCTTTTACCATACTTGTGCTTCAAAGTAGCACCATGATCTTCATAGTAGAGAGTCTCTCATGTTATCACTTTCATATACTAGTGGGAAATTTTCATTGTAGAACTTGGCTTGTATATTCCAACAATGGACCTCCTCAAGTGCCCTAGGTCTTCGTGAGCAAGCAAGTTGGATGCACACCCACTTGTTTCTTTTGTTGAGCTTTCATACATTTATAGCTCTAGTGCATCCGTTGCATGCCAATCCCTACTCCTTGCATTAACATCAATCGGTGGGCATCTCCATAGCCCATTGATTAGCCTCGTTGATGTGAGACTATCTCCTTTTTTGTCTTCTCCACATAACCCCCTCATTGTTCTATTCCACCCATAGTGCTATATCCATGGCTCACGCTCATGTATTGCGTGAAAGTTTATAGGTTTGAGATTACTAAAGTATGAAACAATTGCTTGGCTTGTCATCGGGGTTGTGCATGATGAGAGCATTCTTGTGTGATGAAAATGGAGCATGAGTAACTATATGATTTTGTAGGGATGAACTTTCTTTGGCCATGTTATTTTGAGAAGACATAATTGCTTAGTTAGTGTGCTTGAAGTATTACTATTTTTATGTCAATATTAAACTTTAGTCTTGAATCTTTCGGATCTGAATATTCATGCCACAATTAAGAAGAATTACATTAAAATTATGCCAAGTAGCACTCCACATCGAAAATTCTGTTTTTATCATTTACCTACTCGAGGACGAGCAGGAATTAAGCTTGGGGATGCTGATACGTCTCCAACGTATCTATAATTTTTGATTGCTCCATGCTATATTATCTTCTGTTTTGGGCAATATTGGGCTTTATTATCCACTTTTATATTATTTTTGGGACTAACCTATTAACCAGAGGCCCAGCCCAGAATTACTGTTTTTTGCCTATTTTAGTGTTTCAAAGAAAAGGAATATCAAATGGAGTCGAAACGGAACAAAATCAACTTGAGAAGTTATTTTTGGAAGGAAAGCTACCGGATGGACTTGGACCCCACGTCAGGAGCCGAGGTGCTCACGAGGGTGGGGGGCGACCCCCTAGGGCGTGCCCCCCTGCCTCGTGGGGCCCCCCGAAGCTGTACCGATGTACTTCCTGCACCCATATATACTCATGTACCCTAAAACTTCCAGAATAGACGATAGATCGGGAGTTCCACCGCCAGAAGCCTCCGTAGCCACCGAAAACCAATCTAGACCCGTTCCGGCACCCTGCCGGAGGGGGAAATCTCTCTCCAGTCGCCATCTTCATCATCCCGGTGCTCTCCATGACGAGGAGGGAGTAGTAGTGCTCCCTCGGGGCTGAGGGTATGTACCAGTAGCTATGTGTTTGATCTCTCTCTCCCTCGTGTTCTTGAGGTGGTATGATCTTGATGTATCGCAAGCTTTGCTATTATAGTTGGATCTTATGATGTTTTCTCCCCCCTCTACTCTCTTGTAATGGATTGAGTTTCCCTTTTGAAGCTATCTTATCGGATTGAGTCTTTAAAGATTTGAGAACACTTGATGTATGTCTTGCCGTGCGTATCTGTGGTGACAATGGGATACCACATGATTCACTTGATGTATGTTTTGGTGATCAACTTGCGGGTTCTTCCCATGAACCTATGCATAGGGGTTGGCACACATTTTCGTCGTGATTCTCCGGTAGGAACTTTGGGGCACTCTTTGAGGTCCTTTGTGTTGGTTGAATAGATGAATCTGAGATTGTGTGATGCATATCGTATAATCATACTCACTGATACTTGAGGTGACATTGGAGTATCTAGGTGACATTAGGGTTTTGGTTGATTTGTGTCTTAAGGTGTTATTCTAGTACGAACTCTAGGGCTGTTTGTGACACTCATAGGAATAGCCCAACAGATTGATTGGAAAGAATAACTTTGAGGTGGTTTCGTACCCTACCATAATCTCTTCGTTCGTTCTCCGCTATTCGTGACTTTGGAGTGACTCTTTGTTGCATGTTGAGGGATAGTTATGTGATCCAATTATGTTATTATTGTTGAGAGGACTTGCACTAGTGAAAGTATGAACCCTAGGCCTTGTTTCCTAGCATTGCAATACCGTTTACGCTCACTTTTACCATTAGTTACCTTGCTGTTTTTATAATTTCAGATTACAAATACCTTTATCTACCATCAATATTGCACTTGTATCACCATCTCTTCGCCGAACTAGTGCACCTATACAATTTACCATTGTATTGGATGTGTTGGGGACACAAGAGACTCTTTGTTATTTGGTTGCAGGGTTGCTTGAGAGAGACCATCTTCATCCTATGCCTCCTACGGATTGATAAACCTTAGGTCATCCACTTGAGGGAAATTTGCTACTGTCCTACAAACCTCTGCACTTGGAGGCCCAACAACGTCTACAAGAAGAAGGTTGTGTAGTAGACATCAGCTGGGCGGCTTTACCATGACCGCCCGTCCGGTCGTTAAGCCGACGATGACTTCTCGAGTCATCGAAAATCGTCTTCGTGTTGACCCTGAATACTCCATGTTGAATGGTTTCCCCTGGATGGGAGGAAGAACTAGGGAAGCTAGCCATGTTGAATGGTTTCCCCTGGAAAGACTCTGAGGATTTTCCGCCGGGTGTGGAATGGATCTGAGATCCAACCCCTTTAAATAGAGGCCTTTCTTATGTGGCCGGAGGGGGGTTATGTAAAAATACCTCGGCCTCTCGTATTCGCTCGATGCGTGGAATAGAAGGTGTGGAGGCACAGAAGCCGATGGATGTGACATTAAATGGAGAGCCAAATACAGCTCTTTAAGTCAGATACTTTGAAGTGATTGGAGAACGAACCCGCCTTGCAATGCCGAAGACAATCTTCGCATCGGACACCTCGTCATTGAAGCCTGGTCCAGGGGCTACTGAGGGAGTCCTGGATTAAGGGGTCCTCGGGCGTCTGGCCAGTGTGACGTGGGCCGGACTATTGGGCCATGAAGATACAAGATAGAAGACTTTCTCCCGTGTCCGAATCGGACTCTCCTTTGCGTGGAAGGCAAGCTAGGCCGCCGGATGTACTATTTCCTTTCTATGTAACCGACTTTGTACAACCCTAGTCCCCTTCGGTGTCTATATAAACCGGATGGTTTAGTCCATAGAGGCAATCATAATCATATAGGCTAGACTTCTAGGGTTCTAGCCATTACGATCTCGTGGTAGATCAACTCTTGTAACCCTCATACTCATCAATATTAATCAAGCAGGATGTAGGGTATTACCTCCATTGAGAGGGCCCGAACCTAGTTAAAACTGGTGTCCCTTGTCTCCTGTTAACCTCAACCTCAGACACACAGTTCGGGACCCCCTACCCGAGATCCGCCGATTTTGACACCGACATTGGTGCTTTCATTGAGAGCTCCTCTGTGATGTCGAAGACAGGGTTGATGGCTCGCCTTGTTATCAAGGACAGTATCACCTCCGGAGGAGCCCTGGCCTCAGGCCAAACCCTCCGGCTGGGTAGCTTTACCATGACCGCCCGTCCGGCCGTTAAGCCGACGATGACTTCTCGAGTCCTCGAAAATCACCTTCGTGTTGACCCTGAATACTCCAAATGGATGGACCCAATAGAGTTATCGTCTTTAAACAAGCTCCTCGATCGCATCACTGACTTGTGGGTCGCTATGGACTACGATCGGATTGGGCTTAAACCCGACCAGAGAGAAATCAAATCTCCGTCGATCACCTATCAGATAGCAGTAGTAGAAGAGAAAATCAACAACTCTTCCTCAATATTGAGGACGAACTATGTTCGGATTTCCGAGCTCGAAGAGCCGGACACCCATCCGCAGAACAACACGCCCTGTCCTCTGAACCTAGAATCGGATGGCGGACTTAAAAATCAATTGATATCCCGGAGCTCGAACTGTTAAGCTCGGAAATCCCTCAGAATCCGGATCCCAAATTGGGTCAGGATTCGGATCTAAAGCCACCCACCCACCCAGATATGCACGACCTCACGTGCATACAACAGAAGTCCCAGGAAACAGTCCATCACTTTTAGGCTAGATTCCTCCTTGTCAAAGACAAGATTAAAGATTGCCGTGACGAAGATGCGATCTTAGTATTCTGAAATAATTGAACGGACGAAGGAATCCTCAACGCCATCACCCGCCGTCACGTATCACACTTCGCTTACTTGGCAACCATAGTACAGAAGTACTGCGCAATGGAAAGCGCCTGGAAAGCTCAGACATCTCACTGGGAACCACCAGTTTCCACTCAACCCCTCGTCCGGGCAAAAAGGATGCACCCTCATGGGACGCCTGACCCAGTAGTAAAGAAATTGAAGCCCATCACGGGACGCGGAACCGTTCTGGAGGGATGGCTCGATAGGCCATGCAAATTACACACAACACCGGATAGCATACCAATGCACAGCCTTAGAGCATGTTGGATACTCTGGCAAGTGGCCAAGAGCGGCGAGGATATCCTCACCAAAAACACCACGGAGCAATTCCCCCCAGAACATGATGACCACATAGTATTGACAGTCAATCGGTGCAAGAGGGCACTCCGCGACCTCGCCGAAGTCTGCCAAGTCGCAACGATAAATCCTTGGAACGACACAGCCATAACTTTCAACACCAGTGACGAACCAAAAATCCGGTCAGTCCGGGCACCAGCCGCCTTGGTCCTCAATCCAATTGGGGACAACTTTCGACTCACTAAAGTGCTCATGGATGGTGGCAGTGTATTAAACCTCATCTACGAGGATACACTGAGTAAAATGGAAATAGACGGGAGCCGCATCGAGCATAGTAATAGAACCTTCCGAGGGATCATTCCCAGTCGGGAGGCATGATGCGCAGGGAAAATCACACTCGATGTGGTATTTGGCAAGCCGGAGAACTATCGGTCCAAAGAGATAACCTTCCAAGTGGCCCCTTTCAATAGTGGATATCATGCCCTGTTGGGGCGAGATGCATTCACACGCTTTCAGGCTATACTTCATTATGGTTATATGAAGCTCAAGATGCCCGGGCCCAACGGCATTATCACTCTTGCTAGTGATCCGGAGATAGCCCTTCGCGCCGAAAACAAAACAACATCCCTAGCCCTCGAGGCACTGTCTGAGGCCCTCGCGGCCGAAGAGTTAACTGCACTACGCTCCACGGTGGACAAGGACAACGTAATCCTTGATAAGCGTCCCAAATCCACCTCTTTCAAACCAGCAGACGAAATAGCCAAATTCCATGTCCATCCGACGGACCCCAAGAAGACAGCTTCCATCGGGGCACAGCTGGACCCAACGGTTGACGCCGCACTACAAACGTTCCTGTGCGAGAACGCGGATATATTTGCCTGGCACCCTTCTGATATGCCAGGAATCCCATGCAGGATGGCCAAACACAGCCTCAATATATTGAAGGGATATAAGCCGATCAAGAAAACACTGCGATGCTTTTCCGAACCTAAACGACAAGCCATGGGGGAGGAGCTAGCCAAGTTAATCGAGGCCGGGTTCATCAGAGAAATGAAAACACCTGGACTGGCTAGCAAACCTGGTGATGGTACCAAAGAAGGACATATCCTGGCGCCTGTGCATCGACTTCAATGACCTCAATAAGGCTTGCCCTAAGGATCTCTTCCCCCTCCCCCGCATCGGTCAGATCATTGATGCTACTGCAAGACACGACTCACTGTGTTTCCTCGATGCATACTGCGGATACCATCAAATTAAGATGAAGGAATCCGATCAAGCGGCAACAACATTCATCTCCCCATACGGGCCTTTCTTCTTCAACACCATGCCCTTTGGGCTTAAAAACGCCGGTGGCACCTACCAACGCATGATTCAAACATGTCTGGAAAAGCAAATTGGCAAGACAGTGGAGGCATATGTGGATGACGTCGTCATCAAAACTAAACACGTCTAGTCATTAATAGATGACTTGCGTCCATGATGGAGAGCTCTACAAGAAAAGTGCTACCGGAGTCCTTCAAAGATGAATCTTTGAAGGAGAAGGACGGCATCTCCTGGCTGAAATCCATGCTGGCCTTTGTGGTCACCATGCTGCGGCTCGAGCCCTTGTAAGTAAGGCCTTCTGTACATGTTTCTTCTTGCCGATGGCCCGAGAAAACGCCTAGGACTTAGTCCAACGTTGTGTTGGATGCCAGCTCTTCGCCAATCAAAGCCATATGCCGCCTACATCACTACAAAATAACCCCATTACTTGGCCTTTTGCGGTCTGGGGGCTTGATATGGTGGGACCCCTTAAAGGAGGGAGCCATACGAAAAAATATCTGCTAGTCATGGTAGATAAATTCACCAAGGGGATAGACGCCAAACCAGTGAAAACAGCCGAAGCTGGACTGGTGATCGACTTTATATCAGGTGTCGTGCACTGTTATGGTGTCCCACACAGCATCATCATCGATAACAGCTACAATTTCATAGCCGATGAAGTAAAATCCTGGTGTGCTAAATTGGGCATAAACTCGATTACGCCTCGGTCTATCATCCACAAACAAACGTCAAGTCGAATGAGCTAATGGTCTTATTATGAGCGACATTAAGCCTAGATTAGTGTGGTCTTTGAAATAATCAGACAAGCACTGGGTTGAGGAGCTTGACTCCGTACTCTGGGGGCTGCGGTCCACGCCCAATCGCACTACCGGATATACACCCTTCTTCATGGTGTACGGCACAGAGGTTGTGCTACCCTGCGACATTATTCATGACTCACCTCGAGTGCACATGTATGAATATAGAGAGGCCGAGCTTTATCGACAGGACAGCTTAGATGCCCTGGAGGAGGAGCGCGACGTCGCAAAATCCCGTTCCACATTTTATCAATAGTAGGCTCGCAGATATCAAAGTAGACAAGTGCGGGCCAAGACTTATAATGTTGGCGAACTCGTTATACGCTTGCCAGAGAAGAAAAAGGACAAACACAAGCCCAAGTGGGAGGGTCCCTTCATCATCGACGAAGTTCTCACTGGAGGAGCATACCGCCTACATGATGCATCAGACAATAGCCTAGAGCCGACCCCATGGAACGCGGCTAGACTCCGAAGATTCTACGCCTAGAGCCGGACTCTTTGTTCATCTTCTTCTCCCTTTGTTTCCATTATTTTATTTTTTCCTCTCTTTAACCTTTTTTAGCTCTTTAGCTCTTGTACGGTCAAAACCGCACACCTATGACGTGCACATCCTTAAATGTATACATTCATAATACCTGGGGGCTTCTTTTACAGAAGCATATTATTATTTTCCGAGTATCAAGCTCAACACATATGTGTACTCTTGCGCATATGTACCTTTTCTTCGCCATTATATGCATCATTATGACTTCAATTTTGGCCAAGCTGGGTTGCCTGGCTCCTGTGTTTATGCCCTACGTACCCGTTAGTTTGGCTAGGGCATAAAGGGAGCACCTCTCCGATTGTTACTGCCGAGTCATACCAACGTGTACCTCAGACTGGGTGAAGCCGAAAGCTAGCATTCTTAAGGGAATATTCGGTCGGCGGACTAAAGACGTGTTACACTCATTACACTATGAGCCCCAGATGTCACTCACATTGCGGTTTTTTCAATCATAGTTCGAACATGCATACTAACGCATATTCGCCCAGGGAAAGGAACCCTTAACGGAACTATTCTCCCTGGAAGATGTTTCTTACAATAACAATGTAATATAACATAGCTAGCCGGATACAACTTGTCTGTTCAAGCAAGTATGACCCCTACGCCTGGTTTCCACGCATACCTCGGTTTATATTACTGAGCGGGTATTCAGAAACACTGTGAGCCTTCGGGTACAGAGGTCGAAGCGAAAAGGTCTGCCATGACAATCGTGTTACAATTCAGCTTGGGACAAATTTTTCAATTGAAGTACATAGTCATTTAGACTCAAAAACTTCTTCCTCTATGCCATCTAACAGGCTGTCTAGCTTACAATCCTGTTGGGAATATGTGGCGGCTATCTTTACTTGGTCATATACCAAACTAACTAGAATTTCTTTTTCATCTGACCCCTTAGGTCCGACACGGGCCATATGGTTCAGATCAAGCTTGGTGTATCGTGTCTTCACCATGGCCTAGGCCTCTCGTGCACCTTCTCGGCAGGCTGTATCTTCCATAATCAAATACGCCGTCGTGCCCCTTTGAATAGCTCCACGAGCTCCTCCATACCTCCTCGAGGAGAGGCGGATGGCCATAAAGCCTTGGCAACACTCCGCATTGCTTGCCGAACTCGCTCGTGCATCCGGGACAGCTCTTGTAGCAGGTCGCCTTGAGATCCAGACATTTCCTCTTCGGGACAGCCAGTCAACATACCTGTAGACATAAATCTATCAGTTCATGTCCTCGTCCGATTATAGGGAGGCAAGTTTAAAAAGCATACTGAATATGCCGCCTTGTAGCCTCCTATTCGCCTTGACGGTGTCAGCTAGCTGAGCTCAAACATCTTTTAGTTCTTCGCCCATCCGGGTATTGGAATCCTGCATCTTGTTCTTTTCCTCCCTGCCCCGCGTTAGCACACGTTCGCCTGCCGCATGTTGCCTTTTGGCTTCTTGTTCACCAGCCTGGGCGACCTTCAGTTTCTCTCTCAGTTGCTCTACTGATTCTGTCAGCGGAAACACAACAGTATTAATATTACTGGTATATGATTATACTTTTCCTGATAGGGAGATACATTACAAGCGGGGCCTCCTTGGATTTTTCCAATTCGGCGGTAGACACCGTCAGCTGGGTCCGACACTTTTCCAGCTCTTGAGACAGCAGGCTATTCTTCTCCATAAGTGCCTGATTATACAATGATCCTTAAATCAGTTGTATCAACTGCTTTAATTCTCAGGGGCTACTGGTATATGATTATCAAATCTACACTTACCTACATATCTTTTAGATGCTGGTCTGTGGCTCTGGCAAGTCCATCCCGAGCAGCTCAGATGTACGCATCGGCTGAGCTAAAGGCATTGAATGCCTCCTTTGAAAAGCTGGGGTTACGAAGAGCAGCCCTCCGATGACGATGATTCATGGCGCTCTCCACTTCAGAGTTCGTGACGGACATATCGTCTGAATCCTCTGCGGAAGGACAGTCCGGTGCCACTCCCGTGTCAGCCCCCGTCCTTAGGGCAGTGTCTGGAACCTGACTAGTGGAGGCACGACCGGAAGGATCCCCGGACATAGTCCGGCAGAAGCTTTTCCTGATAAAATGCGGCGGATGACATCATGATTTGATGTGGCGACCAGGAGGCATATTTGAAAAAGAAAGCCTTACCTCTTTGATGAAGGTTCTGCTGTATTATTGTTTGCCTTTCTCTTTGAGGATGTGCTCAGCGCAGGCACCACTCTCCTCGGAGATGCTTTTGGTGCGTGTTGTGGCGTCGAGCGCCTCTCCTTTGGAGCACGAAATAGTGTGGTGGGTGAGGTGTAATAAGATAGCTCTTTCGAAGAAGGTATCTCTTGATTACTTACATGTGGGGCAGGAAGGTGTCGCGATCCGATTTTCGGGATATTAATTTCCCAGAAAATGGCCCTTGTGCTCACTAGCCACAGGATTACTGTTAGCTGATGAGACACCAACTTGATACAGAAACTCCAAGAAAAATACAAAATGTGTAGTACAAGACCATTCTAGCCTATGAGTACAACAAATGGTTTCTAGTGGTTGATCGCGGAAGCGGTTTGTGGTTCATCAGCGTCTATGGGACTCCATTTCCCATAGGAACAGCTAACCTGGATAACTCCTATCTTCGCGGGGCTGCTATCACCATTGCGTAGGTTCCGGGGCTGTCATCGCAACGCTCATCTCCATGCAAGAAATCTGGCCAAGACAATAGCCAGGGACACGCCAGTGAGTACTTTGAAAGTACTCGCAAACATTATGAACACGGGTATAATATAACAAATGATAATCATGCTCTGAAATATTCTATGATCACAACACCAGTCACAAGATAACAATTCATGATGGATGCAAGCATGTTGTTCATGTACAACATGAATATGCAATAAGGGAGTAGAAATAGAATGCACCGATCGGGTGTCTGAAGCGACACCTCGAAAGGATAATAATATAAAGCATGCCTCAGTCGGGCGTCTGAGCGACACCACATAAAGGGCTTATAAATAAAAGAAATACCAAGCATGCCACAGTCGGGCGTCTTTGCAACACCACATAAAGGGCTTATAAATAATTTAAATAACAGGCATGCCACCGTCGTGCGTCTGTGCGACACCACATAAAGGGCTTATAAATAATTTGAATAACAGGCATGCCACAGTCGGGCGTCTAAGCGACACCACATAAAGAGCTTATAAAAGAATAATCACAATGAATATCCAGGAGGTAGAACCGTCCCAGGGATACTCAATAATTCAACTAATGTAAGTGGTTAGTCCACAATAATAATAATCATAGTCATCATGAGTCACAAGTCACGATCCATGTTCTAGTTTAGCAGTTTTTCCTCCGAAGACCGACACTTGACCCATCCCAGACTGTAGTCCTTAACCATGGACACGGCTATTCAAATAGATATAATCTCTGCAGAGGGTGTACTCTTTACTCACGAGTAATGGATTCCTTTAGTCCATCGGGACTAATTCCGTCTACGGTCTTTTAATTGAAAACACACCTGACCGCTCACACCAGCCTAACTTACCGGTGTATGGAATCACCCACGACACCCGTTAAGCGAAACTCTAAGTGGGGAGGCTACAACCTCGATTAGCATGGGATCACAAAATTTGTAACACGCGCAAACAAGGGGAGCTACCCCCTCGTCTCCAACCGGAAACACCCATGCCCCCGGACCAGGTGGCATGCCTACTGGATGCAGCCGGTATCTTCCACCATGGCCTCTCTGTACGGTGTGTGCTAGGAAGGGGTTGACAACTTACTGAACCGTACCCTACCTATGGCAGGGACAAGTGGTAGTACGAAACAAGTATGGGGGTTACTGGAACAAGACTCGATCAATGGTCGACTCAGGAGGTTAAAGCATTTCCTGCATGATAAGCAGAAGAAATATATTTCACACCAGTCAGACAGAATCACCACTCATCATACCTCACCATGCCTTACCGGACATAACCGTCTCGACGAAGAATTAGAGACCAGCTCGTGTCTACCCAAGACAGAGATTTTCCCGGATTCCTTCCGATAGGCATGAAAGGCATACGAGGGTGATTACTATCAGAAGCATGTCAAAATCCCAATAGCAAGGAATCATCATTACACACTCATGAATATGATCATCGCACCACATAAAATACTGAATACTTTGCGTCGAGGTGGTCTCGTATTTCTATCAAACAACACACAACAATATTATGCCAGGGTTCAGAATGCTTGCCTTCAAGAGTATGCAAGTGGGGGTGCACTTTTCGAAAGTTCTTTCCCTCTCCAAATCCTATTTAAGAGAATTTTGAACTAACACATAGTTTCAAAACAGTACAAAAAAGTTGTTCAGAAGATTTTCAAATAAATATGAAAATAAACTAGACAAAATTTGAGAAACAACAAAAAAAGAATCAAATCAATTGGACTTATATTTTAAAAGTTATAGCTAGTCAAAGTTTAGTCAAAATTCTGTTTTTAATAAAATCAGAAAAACAAAACGGTTCGGGGAGTAATACGTTTTCGAACAGGAGGAAACGTACTATGGGGTTTGCGCTTCCACTAAAGCCAGCATGGGTCGTCGCTGGGTCACTGACAGTGGGTCCATCGGGCCCACTGGTCAGGTTTGACCAGTCGATGAACGGCGGTTCCCCACGGGATTCGCGCGCCTTCTTTCTCCTCTGGCCGAGCAGAGGCGGAGCTCCGGCGATTGCCGCCGATGAACGGCGGTTCCCCATGGGATTCCGAGGCAGGGATGGATCCGCTAGTCCAGGGCGGTCCTCCAGCGGCCGAGAGGGTCGTGGGGACAAAGGGGGTCGCCGGCGGTGAGCTCCGTGGCGGACGGTGGCCTCTGGTGGATTGGGGTCTCGGGCTACGGTGGTACCCGATCGTGATTGAGAGGTGGGGTGGCTCCGCACGGTCGAGGGGAGGAGGATGGGAGCACGGGAGGAGTTAGGGGCCTCGGTCTTGGCCGGATTTTACCAGAACGTGGCGGCAGTCGGGCCTGCCGGAGATGGGAGAGATGATGGCCTCTGGCCAACTGGGGAGGAGGGGGGCTTCCTACTACTTGAACAGGGTTGCTGACGAGCCTAGGCGTGATCGGAAGGGCTATTTATAGCCCAGGGAGGTCGGTCCCCGCGGCTGCGGATAAGAACGCCGGCGAACCATCGTTCTGTTGCTAGCAGAGCGACGTGGCGGCGACGGGCGCTAGCGGATGGACTCGTGGATGAGCTCGGGCTGTTCAGGGGCGAGCTGGCGCGCTGGAGTGGCTCGGGGGGCACCGTCCATGGCAGGAGCCTGCTGCAGACGCCAGCGTGCCGCCAAGGGAGCTCTGACGGCGGCGCTGTAGGGTGCCAAGGGTGGCTTGGAGGGTTCTGGCGAGCGGGTGAGGACAGGGCGTGGCCCTACGGGCGAGCAAAGGCCAGGGCGCGGAGGTAAGCGAATGCAGCGGCTCAGTTGCGCGCCCGCGTGCAAAACGTGCGCTCTGGGTGCGCCCAGAGCACGCACGCCAGGTGCTTGACGAAATGCCAACGTGTGTTAGAGGGCTCGAATGAGGCTGGTAGTTAACAGGTCTAGGTTATTGGTAGCTAGGAGCTTAGTGGACAAGGTTGTCGGGACAGGGGATCAAGTTCATAATGCAAACCAAAACTATGTCAAATCTGTCCATGAATCCAAGGTGCTCGACAGAATGCCATGGGCATCTAGGCATCTCTTTGGGTGGCCAAAATCTCCAGATCAGAGTCTCTTTAGATGTAGTTGATGGTGGCAAGGTTAGTTTGGCAAAACCAGAAACTTGTTAGTGCAAGTTTTGCAAATTTCAGTTCTGGATAGAAAATGAAAGGCATTATTACATGGACCAAAAAATACTACAATGGGTCCAATCTCCTGGACTTAAGGGTTTGGTAGAGTGGTCTATGAGCAGGAGAAAAATCATGGGTAATAGGGCAAGATAAAATATGGTTGCAGTAGAAAATACCCAACTGGACCAGAGAGCAAAAGAAGATGATTTGCTCAAAATTTTCAAAGAACACCAATGGGTTTTTGCATAAAGTTGAATTATACACTACTACTAACATCTCCCAATTTTGGTGGAATTTATAAAGAAATATTTTAATAGGTTGTAGTGCAAATTACAAACTGGACCAGATTTGAAAACTTGGGGTAGGGCTCAAAATTTCCAAATGACTAAAAGAGATTTTTGCATAAAAGTGATGTGGGAACATCACATGACATCCCCAAATTTTGGTGGGGATTTTAAAGAAGTATTTGAAAGGGCTGCAGTGCAAATGGAACCCTAAAACTTATGAAAAATCATTTTTAAAGAAATAAAGCTCAGGAAAAATAATTGTAGAAATAATTCCACTGATAGAAGAAATGTTCTTGGGAAGATATACAAGTCCAACAATATTTCTGAAAGGTTTCCACCTAGAAGGAAAAACTCAAAATTCCAGAGGGGCAGAGTGATCTGAAAATTAAAAGATAAAACCAGAAAATAAAATTTTAATTTCCTGGCAAAATTGTAATTAATAAACCAAGGTTAAAAGTTTGGGGTGTTACAACACTACCCCCCTTAAGAAAAAAAATCCCGTCCTCGATATTTTATTAAGGGTTGTTTAAAAAAATTACTCCTACTATCTCAAAGTAATATCACAAAATAACCATCCTACACATGCAATAAAATGAGGCTACAACGAGTGGGCAATTAAGTGGTGTAAAACTACAGTGTGGAATACTGGCGCTGCGTGGAAAAATCCAGGGATGGGGGAAAACGAGAAATTCCTACTCTTGGTTAGAGTAAATTTAGAACAAATTTCTAAATTTCTAAAATACGCTGGTCGTACCCGAGAGCACAGTGCTCTGTCTGTCTGACAGATGGGCCCGGGGCCCACTATCAGTCTCCTCTTCTACCTCTGACTTCTCTTCTTCCTCTCTCTCATGCGCTTTCCCGCGCTTTCTCCACCGGCGACGTCTAGCGCGTAGCGCATCTAGGCCGTACAACGGTAGTGCGCGGCGCGCTAGCTGCCGGTGCAGCGTGCACTCACCTCGCGGGCCAGTGCGCTGTCGGCACTGCTCGCAGATTCGCCTCTGAACACCGGCGATTGAGCGACGAGCGGCGCTAGTGGACTTCGCCCAAGATACAAGGCACACCATAGAGCGCCAAGTACAACAACTCGCGACCAAGCGCAACTCCAACAAGTCCCCAATGGTGTTCCAACCGGGTGACCTAGTTTGGGTACATCTCCACAAGGATCGTTTTCCCAAGGAGCGCAAGTCCAAGCTACTTCCAAGAGCCGATGGCCCATTCAAGGTACTCGCACGCTACAATGACAACGTGATGAGGACATCAATACCATTGTTACACCCACAACCCCTGCTGCTATACATACTGGACCAATTACTAGAGCTCATGCACGCCAATTGAATTATCAGGTACTTTCGTTTCTTGGTAACGATTCTAATGTTCATGAGAATATGATGCTACCTAAATTGGATACATTTGTTTTGCTTATGAATGAAGGGCCTAGCTTGGACAAGAAAGATGAACCTTGGAGCAAGTTCAAGCATGGAGATGATGGCATGCGCAAGGGGAACAAGAACGGAGTTACAAGTGATGCTTCCAGGACTCTGAAGCCACCATAATGAGTGCATGAAGCATGGGACGAAATATACAAGATGCCACTTCATAAATTTCATCCAGAGGCTATTCTAGGTGATGCGTCACCTTATTATTGGGCCAGGCCCATGTATTTTCAAAGTACTTAAGTATAGGCTATTTTTAGAGTCCGTATGTGTGGGGAAACAAGAGTGGGGATTTCGTGGCCCTTGGTGGAGGGGTCCGAAACCAACCCCCCTCTCTCCTCCATATATACAGCCCTTAGGGCATCGTTTAGACTTTGGGTTTTGTTTAGATTAAAAGTTCACCATAGCTGCAACTTCGCGTACTTCGTTTGTGTCCAACGACCAGTCCAAGACGTCACAGAACCCCACCTTGATCAATAAAGCTTTCATCTTATATTCGCAATATCCAGATTGCAATCTTAGTTTCTTGCTTGTTCTTCGTTTGCTCGCAGGAAACAGACCCTTGTGGTCAGGTTGATCGTGCTCCGGCGTGGTCAATAACCCCTCGGAAGTTGGTTTAGCGATTGCTAAGGCGCAACGTCTCGCACGTTCGTAGTCGGATCGTCAAGGTCGACTCCCATAGAAACGATAGCCACCATCTCATCGAAACATCGGGACACCTTTGCCTCCATCACAATGCCTACAAGGTTGACATCCCATGAGACAAGTACAATGTGAGCGACACATTCAATGTCAAAGACTTGGCCAAGTACCCTGGTGATGAAGATCACGATCCGTGGACGGATCTCTCCCAAGGGGGGGGGGGAGATATGTGGAGCATCCTTCCATCATCCCCATGGAGTCTACACCGACACATCAAGCCCCACGTGGACCTATGACAAGAGAGAGAACACGTGGTTTGGAAACCGAGGTGAACTCTTACCTACTTAGCTTGCATATGGATACGAATGGAACATTGTTGCTACGTGATGTAGGGTAGGAACCCTAGGGGCCGATCTTTCACGAAAGGAGCGGATCCCGTCCAAGAACGCAAAGAACACGAGGGGAAAACGAGGGAAAACACAAGAGGAAACATGGAAGAATCACTCAACCAACAAGAATAGATCACACATGCGCTAGACCGATGAACACAAAGGTGAGATACAAGATCCAAAGTCAACAACGGGGGATACAAAGGTAGCCGGTCTTCTCCGTTAGGAGGTCTTGATGTTCTTATCCAAAAGGAGGTCTTGAATCCAAAGGGATCTTCTCCGAAGAGGCCGCGGTCTCTCACGAGGAGTAGATCCGGTGTGGATGAGCGAAGCTCTATCTCTAAGTATGAGCTAAACCAACGCTAACCCTCAAATGGTGGAGGTGGAGGAGTATATATAGTCTAGGGCCACGAAGGGGTAAGTGAGGGCGAAGGGATACATGGGCTCAACCCGATACACTGTGCACAGACAGGCATCGGACGTCCGACGGGTACCGGACGTCCGGTGGCTCACGAGGGTCCGGTCGTCAGGTATTGTCGGACGTCCGCCGTTTTGGCTCGGGTGCGGGATTGCCGGTCGTCCGGTCCGGGCCGGTCGTCCGGTGGGTCTTCAGGCGTCGAAGTCCGGTCCCGACTGGTCGTCCAGTGGCTGGAACTTCTTCCGTAGCTCTTCTTCTCGTTCCTTGCGCTTGGTGTCCTCGCCTTCTTGTCCATGGTCTTCCTCTTGGTTCCTGGTCATGCATAGCACACATGTTTGAGGTAGTAGCCATGTCTCACATATGGAAAGTGATGGTTCGAACATGAGCGAGTTCACCTTGTGTCCAATGGTGTGTAGATGAGGTCTCGTCTTATGTTCTCTTAGGGCTTGGAGAGTAGTCGGAGTGTACATGGGGATGAACGTGGGATGCTTCGCATAATCTCCCCCCCTTGGGAAAGATCCGACCTTGGATCGTGATCCTCATCACCATGGAAATGGTAGTCGTGGACGGACTTGTAGTTGGACGGAGTTCAAGACATTGCGCAATCCAAGTACTCCAAGGTGTCGCCGGAGTGGTATACATGCAAGAAGAGCAAACACAAACGACACTCGGAAATATAATGGTTAACGCACACAAGGTGTCCATCAAATAAACATGAGTTCGTCCAAAGGAATTGTTCATGAAAATGCATGAGATGCTTATCCAAATGATGTAAAATGACATGTAAAGCATGCATGGAAGCAAAATCATTCATTGTGCACACAAATGTATTGTGGATGTGATCAATGCAACCACGATGCAAAATGATGTCATAGTGAGACGGTTTATCAATAGAATGAATATGGTAATGGATGCTCAATGTGATGTGATCATGCAATTGATGGTAGGCAATAAGATCATGATGTATGAATATGCCATCAAGGTATATCACAACAAATTTGCTAATGAAATGCACAAGCTCATATATCATGGATGACATGGGAATACAAGATGCAACAAGGAAATCATGATGTGAGTCAATCCATGCATAAGATGCAAATTTGTCATGTGGATGATATGTCCATCGAGCATGACATGTGTGAACACAATCAACAAATATGGAGGTGTTGGTATACCAATGCTCGATGTCGTGGCATGAGTGGAGGTTCGAAGGTGCATCCAATAAATCCAAGCGCTCCTCTACTTTAAGGTCCATGTGTTCCATCTCAAATGTGCATATTTGAGGATGGAAGAGTGACCCATCCAATATGCATTTTTGAGGATGTCTCAAAGGGAAGGAGTTCACCTTTAGGAGATTCTCGCAAATGTTGGTGTTGCACCTCGTGTATGCCTTCACATGACCAAATTGTGTCATGACGGTATCGCCTTGTGCATCCTTCAACATGAAAGAACATCACAAACACTCGGAAAAACAAATGAAGTTAGCGGAAAACCTATCATTCGTGCGGTAAAATACCCAACAAGTGGATGCATCATGCTCATCATAAGAAAGGAAAAGGGAGCATTTAATAGTACGGAGGCATATGCTGTGAGAACGACCAAATAGAATAGGCGCAAGCAAGCAAGCATGCATCACAAGATGTATCATGTGAGAGGCATGAACATATACGTCATCAACCCAAGAAAGCAAGTAATAATGGAACATGGGTGATGCGACAAAGCAAGCAATCCTATGAATCAAGGCAAGCAGGCTAGTAGTGCGAAGATGCAACGTACTAGAAGGAATCATGTTAAGTATGTCATGTGTGCAAATGGTAGTCATGAATAATGCACAATACACATCACAAGTAGGAAGGCAAGATATGAGCAAAATAGCATCAATAGCATGAGGCACATGATAAACATGGCAATGGCAACAAGGATCTCCACCAAGCATGAAAATACACATAGAAGTAGCATAATGGTGAATCATGGGTAGATTCAAGCAAGGGTCACAATTGCATGGCAAAGGCAAAGAAGCAAGCATAGCATGCAAAGTGAACACGGTAAAATGAGCAAGAAGCGAGAAGCGGTATATAGCCCATAGCCGTGTGAGAGCCAAATGAGAAAGATGCGCGTAGTCATTGCGCGAAGAGAGAGGTGGGAATGATAGTTCACGGGATCCCAAGTCATCTATGCTCTCAGGAGCCCGTTTCGTCAACTCTTGGGATTGAGCGGTTGACGAGTATACGTGAGTACCTACACAAAACAAAGACAAAGGGAAAATTGTATGTGCGTGGTAGATGTACACATCATCCATCATGGTGCGCACGTGCTTGTGTTGGTTAGCACAAAATAGCCAATGCTCAAATAAATGAGATGCGTGATATAGAAACATGTCATCCATCATGAGAGGTTTGTTATTATGTATAGCATAATGGAGACTCAAATTGTGTAATGCATCACAAGAAATATGTAGAGCATTGTTGTTCATGGAATGCATATGGTGCAAGCAATGATGGGAATCATGTAATGTATGGAATGCATCAAAATCTCCTAATACGCATGAGGAAACTATGGGGGTCTCCTCATGATCATTAGTGGAAACATCATACGGAGAATATTGACAACATAAAAAACAATGCATATTTGGGACAATGTGATCATGGCATGGCATAATAGATGAATCGCGCAAATCATGTAAAGGAAGCATGTCAATATCATCACAAGAAAAACAAAAGCCAATGACCATCATCTCATCATCTATGCCATAAGTGCAAATGGGATTTAATGTAACGGGGCATGCATAGTCACTATGTTGAGATTGAAATGATGCAATATGGGTCTCACTCATAGCATATGACAAGGTTAATGGATTGTCAAACATGATGTGGCCAATAGAATTTTCACACGATATCCTATGGAGCATAGCATCACAACTAGTCAAATCAACATTCTCATCATCATATTTATCATAAATAGGCGAGTCATGACATGAAGAAGTTGCACTAGCATGAAGCATGGGAATAGGTGGATCAACATCATGCAAGCAATCATTGGTGAGATAGTCCACTAGTGGGACAAGAGAATCACCATCACCTATGTTACCTATGGAGCATCGCTCATGTGTTGTAGGTGAGGTGTCAAAGACCAAGTCGTGGTCATCTTCATCATGATGGAACCATGTGGGTGGTGCATCTTCTTCCACCATGGCCATCGTTGTCTCCATTGGAGGTATGGACTTGTCGAGGATAGGCGTGTCGTCATGTAGGAGACCTAGCACCAAAGAAGAAAACACACTGGGAGTAGGGGTTAAGTCGTTAGAAATCAAAGTGGCCTCACATGTCGTGTCAACTACCTCGCTCACTAAGTGTTGTGGCTCACTCACTCCCTCTCGGATGCTCTCACTCATATGGTTGGTGGAGTCACACAAATGGCTCTCAACCTCACATAGGATGTGTGGCATGCTCTCAAGTGTGGGTCTAGTGGTGGTCACACTCATCCTCTCATAGGAAATGCTCTCAATGTCACGTGTGGTGGAGTCACTCATGTGGTGGTGGCTCTCCTCACATGGCAATTGGGGCATCTCGTCACATGTCGTTGTCGGAGAGATGTTTGTGCAAATGTCTCCATGCTCAATCATGTCGTGGCCGTAGCCGTGGATGAAGACTGAAGATGGCACATCATCACTCTCCTCGAAGACCAAAGATAAGGTCTCATGAGCGGTCTCGTAGCTTGACTCGGAGTATGAGTCCAATATTGGCGCCGTCTTCATGTTGTTGAAGAGGTTCGTGCTCGTTGCCATGGTCGAAGAGGATGGCCCTTGCTCGACCTTCTTGTCGCCGTCTTGTTGCTGGAGGCCCAAATGATGTGGCACCTCGTAGCTCGTCTCCATGACCGAAGGGAAATTCCCATGCTCGCCCATCTTCCTTGAGGGGCTTCCGAAGATGGAAGTGTCTCCCTCACGTGTAGTTGGTCGCCTTGTAGTTGAAGATGTCGATGTAGGCGAACTCCCGGGAAGTAGGCGAAGATGTCGTACGTCTAAAGGCGAAGATGCCTTGATAGCACTTGGCGAAGATGCCGTACGTCCAAAGGCGAAGATGCCTTGATAGCACTTGGCGAAGATGCCGGAGTGGTTGGTGTAGCCGTAGCTCTGTCTTGGTGGCGCTCGTCTCGCGGTCTTTTCTTGTGCTCATGAAGTTAGGACTAGGCGTGAAGTAGGGCTTGTTGGGACTTGTAGGAAGGCGCATCTCGAGCATCTTCATGTTGACGGTGGCATTGTCGCACTTGAGCTCGTAGTAGATGTCGTTCGTCATCGTCGTGCACATGTTGCTTGGAGGTGACTTGCCCTTCATGACGAGGTGGATCACGAACATGATGGTGGTCGCCATGGAGATGTGGACGTGGACGTCTTGCGCTTGTGTCGCTTGGGCGCTCCGAAGAGTATCGATGTGCTTGCCGCCGCCTTGAAGATGGCGAAGGGGAAGTAGACTTGATCAAGGCCCGAATCTCCTCCATCTTTGCATCTTGCTCATCCTTTTGTGCGGAAAGCTTGTTGTCGATGTAGTCCCTTTTCCTCGCTTCGGGGTGACGAATGTCGATGGAGAGGTTCTCGATGCGCTCTCGCAGTCTTGATTGTGCGCCTTGCATTTGTCGTTGTAGATCGAAGATTGACGCTTTGGTGATGTAGTTGTTCACGCCGTCGTTGTTGTGGAAGACCGGAGATGAAATGCCTTGCCTATCCATCACAAGATTCGAGCCAATATGAGTGGAGAAAGAGAAGAACGAATACCAAATGTACCTTGACCGAAGTTGAAAGTGGATCAATGATCACTCCAATGTGTACAAGGAAATAGCACAATTGGTAACAATTCTTGTCGGTTTCTCACACCTACACAAGTAAGACTTATGGTGGAGCTCGGTGAGGATAGTGGCACAAAAATTTAATGCAAAATGTTAGCAAGAGTCAATAATGTTGAAAGAGATTCACAAATTCGCAAGGGTAACAAGTAGACCAATAGCAATATGTGGCACACGGAAACACACACACGGATAGATAAATGGGGTCGTGCAACCAAGGGTGAGCACAAAATGTGGAATCCACGGAAAACGCTCGTGTTGCACAACTCAAGAGAGACACTAGCATGATTGCTCACTAGGCGGATATGACACTTGTGCACAACTATAAGATGCAAAACGGATAAACTTTCTATCCCAAGTATGCTATGTATGTATGGTTCCCGGTGTTTGATCCAAGATGATCGGATATGACAATCCTATGCAATGTGGTGGATGCTATGGCTATTTCTTACAAGCTTCTTTGCTCTTTCTCTTTTGCTTAAAAGCTTATTCTTTTTTTATATATATCCACTTTGCGAAGTGCACAAACCAAGATAGTAGTTGTGTATATGCGGGAACAAACTTGAGGCACACGAGATGATATGATACCAATATGATATGGTATGTATGCAATGTATGGTGTAGATCACTAATGTGCACAAGTAACGTTGCTGGCAATACTCAAATGGCTAGTCTCGATAGTCAAATAACGCAAAATGGGCTAGGGGTTAACAATGCAATTGCAAGGGGAATGTACAATGGAGGGGTACCACGATACCAAGATGATATGGAGGTTACCGTCCTTGGCGATGATGAGTAGCGGCGTTCTTGATGTAGATACCAAGATGATGGAGACTCGTCCCTAAGTAGCTGAAACACCTTAGGAAACGAAAAAAACCGCGAACTCAAAATCTCAAAAGTCAAAATGGTGGTAGCGGGATGCGGCGGTGGTTGCGGAAGCTCAACTGGATTGCGGAAAGGCAATGATGGGTTGTGGAGTACGCAATGCGGAAATGGAGGGTAAGGTGGTGAACTATACGCGGTGTCGGATTGAAAGCATGGTCCCTAAGTAGCCGAAACACCTTAGGAGACACAACTCACAACACAAACAAAAATGGGTTAAGTGGGGGGGGGGGCGGAAGTGTATAGTGGTCAAGCCTATGCAGAAGTGGTGGTGGTGGTTGATGAAGAAGCAACCATCCCTATGTAGCCTAGACACCTTAGGAGACTCAAATCACTCCTCAAGCAACCACATATGCGCTGGGGATCAATATGGGTTAGGTTGCGGGAGTCGGTGGTGGTGTAGCGGATGATGTGGTGGAAGCCCTAGGCAAAGATGCCAAAATTGTCAAAATTTTATGGAGTCAAAAGATGTTGGTGGTATTTTTGTGCGAAGGGGGATGTCAAGAGCTTTCCAACGAGCTAGAGAACGCGAAAATCGGACTTCGGATGATTTAGTTATGGCCGAAACAAAAATCAGCCGAAGTTGATATCTATAGGTAGCGGATGTCCGGAAAAAACGGACGTCCGGTTGCCAGACGTCCGGTCTGGTCGGAAATCCGCTGATTCTGCTCGGGTTAGGGGGTTCCGGTCGTCCGGTAAGGTCGGACGTCCGGTGGTTCCTGCGGCTCCGGACGTCCGGTACGGTGACGGTCATCCGGTGTATCGGGGTCAACTCCAGATCCGAGATTCGGGACGCGATTTTGGGCGGAATTTGGGGATTTTGGGGTCAAAATTGATGAGATTTCGTGGATGAAAGATGGGGAACTTGGGGAGATGCTAGATCCACTCGAAAACAAGCAAATCCATGGATCAAAATCAACAAAACATCATCAAACCAACAAATCACACAAAAAAAATTGGGGCTATTTTCGGTGGGATTTTCGAATTTAGGACGAAATCAAGCAAAAGAAGGATAGAAAACGGTGGGGGAGGCTCCGAAATCATGATCAACGTGGCTCATGATACCAATATGATGTACGGTAGGAACCCTAGGGGCCGATCTTTCACGAAAGGAGCGGATCCCGTCCAAGAACGCGAAGAACACGAGGGGAAAACGAGGGAAAACACAAGAGGAAACACGAGAGAATCACTCAACCAACAAGAATAGATCACACATGCGCTAGATCGATGAACACAAAGGTGAGATACAAGATCCAAAGTCAACAACGGACGATACAAAGGTAGCCGGTCTTCTCCGTGAGGAGGTCTTGATGTTCTTCTCCAAAAGGGGGTCTTGAATCCAAAGGGATCTTCTCCGAAGAGGCCGCGGTCTATCACGAGGAGTAGATCCGGTGTGGATGAGTGAAGCCCTATCTCTAAGTATGAGCTAAACCAACGCTAACCCTCAAATGGTGGAGGTGGAGGAGTATATATAGTCTTGGGCCACGAAGGGGTAAGTGAGGGCGAAGGGATACATGGGCTCGGCCCGATACATTGTGCACAGACAGGCGTCGGACGTCCGACGGGTACCGGACATCCGGTGGCTCACGAGGGTCCGGTCGTCCGGTATGGTCGGACGTCCGGCGGTTTGGCTCGGGTGCGGGATTGCCGGTTGTCCGGTCCGGGCCGGTCGTCCAGTCCCGACCGGTCGTCCGGTGGCTGGAGCTTCTTCTGTAGCTCTTCTTCTCGTTCCTCGCGCTTGGTGTCCTCGCTTTCTTGTCCATGGTCTTCCTCTTGGTTCCTGGTCATGCATATCACACATGTTTGAGGTAGTAGCCATGTCTCACGTATGGAAAGTGATGGTTCGAAGAGGAGCAAGTTCACCTTGTGTCCAATGGTGTATAGATGAGATCTCGTCTTATGTTCTCTTAGGGCTTGGAGAGTAGTCGGAGTGTACATGGGGATGAACGTGGGATGCTCCGCATCACTACCTCACCAAGATATGCTATGTCTCATTACGTATGAAGAGGAACACCACCAAGAGGCTCAGGAGCACCCCCACGGAGAAGAGGAACCACCCCAAGGCCACGCGGACCAAGACGGAGAGCAACACCAGCAAAACTGGAAGTCCCAGGTGACCCCATGCGCACGGGCCCCCGAGACCCCGTGCCCACGGGCTATCCAGGAAGTTGGCTCTGGAGCCCCCCGTGCGCACGGGCCTATACCGTGCCCACAGGACCAACTTACCCCGTGCGCACGGGCCGCCCAGGATGGACGACTGAGATCCCCAAACCGAGCCCCTCTTCATCTCTTTCGACCCCAAGACTATATAAACCGTACCTAGGGTTATGTTTAGGGTTAGCAAAGTATGAGATGAGATATTTGTGAGCTTTGCTCCTTCTACCTTCCCATTTTTGGAATCAAGACCCCTTTGGGAAGAATCCTAGTGGATTTCAAGACCTCCTCTAGGAGAAGACTATCTTCAAGACCTCATCTCCTAGGAGTGGGAAGAACTTTGCCATTGTATCTTTCCTTTGATTGTGCTTGTGACTTGTGGATCTTATTTTGCTATTCTAGTGGATGTGTGATTGGGGAATTGTTTGAGTGATTTCCTCTTTGTGTTCTTGTGAGTTTTCCCTTTTCCCCCTCCATGTGTGAAAAGATCCCCCCTATAGGATTTCATCCTATATCACAACATGTCGCCTTCTCTTGGACACCAGTCGGTGTAGGTGGAACCTCGCCTTCTCCTTGACGGTTCCTTCTCCGTTTGCAGGATTCTTGATGCGAAGCATCCGACAATCATTCCCATGTACACTATGACTACTCCCCAAGCCCCAAGTGGACATACGACGAGACCTCAAACATACGCCATTGGACACAAGGTGAACCCACTCCTAAATGCTTCCCCTTTCCACTCGTGCGAGACATGGTTGCTACCAAATGCAAAGACACTGCATGTGCTCAGGAACCGAGGAGACAACCATGGAGATGCTCGAAGCATAGGACAAGTCCACACAGAAGCAGATTAAGAAGTGCATCAAGTGTACTCGATGCGGAGCTACAGTGGCCGGACATTTGGCGCCACCAACCAGAAGAAGACCAGAGAGAGACGGACGCCAAGCGACTCTATAGCGGCTGAACATCCGGCTTACCGCCAGACATCCGGCGCCCCACGACGGGCCGGACTTCCGGCACCTGCCCGGATATCCGGCGCAGGCTATGCAAAGGGCACCAAGACCGACCCCGCTAGCCCGGATATCCGTCCCACAAGCCCGGACATCCGGCTCCTCACGAAGGCCCGGACATCCGGCCCGACGCCCGGACATCCGGCTCCGCCTGACTGCGTACAGTGAAGGGCCGAGGCCCATGTACCCCTTCGCCTACCTAGACTATACATACTCCTCCTCCTCCTCCTCCTAGCTAGGGTTAGCGTTGTGATAGCTCATATGTGAGATAGAGCCTCGCTCATCCATCCGGATCTACTCCACCGCGAGGGACCGTCACCTCTTCGGAGAAGATCCAATTGGATTCAAGAACCCTAATGGGAAGACCCTAACACCTCCTCACGGAGAAGAATTGGTTACCTATGTATCACCCCTTGTTGGATTCAGACCGTGTGATCTCTAGGTGTACTCGGATCAAGCGTATGTGTGACCGAATCTTGTTGTTTTGAGTGATTCTCTCGTGTTTCCCCTCGTGATTTCTCCTCATGTTCTTCATGCTCTTCGTGGGATCCGCTCCTTTCATGAAAGATCGTCCATCTAGGGTTCCACCCTACATCATCTTGGTATCAGAGCTAGGTTGATCATGAATTTGGAGCCCGTACCCCCTTGTTTCTAGCCTTCTTTTGCTTGATTTCGTCCTAAATTCGAAAATCCCACCAAAAATAGCCCCCAATTTTTTTGTGATTTGTTGGTTTGAGTGTTTCCTCTCTTTCCCTTCATGTTTTCCCCTTGTGTTCTTCGTGTTCATCGCGGGATCCGCCCCTTTCGTGGTTCCACCCTACATCATCTTGGTGATGTTTTGTTGATTTCAATTCGTGGATTCATTGTGTTACTAGTGGATCTATCTTTCCCCCAAGTTTCCCCACTTTCCATCCACGAACTCTCTCCAATTTTCCACCTAAAATAATCAATTTCTGCCCCCAAAATCGAGTTCCTTGAGTTCATCCTCAGATTTGGAGCCCGGACATCCGGCCCGTAGCCCCGGACATCCGGCCCGTAGCCCCGGACATCTGACCCCCAGACATCCGGCCCGTAGGCCCGGACATCCGGCTCCTGGAGCACAATTCACGCGCGGTTCTGGACATCAGGTCTCGGATTTCCGGCTCCGACCCCAGATGTCCGGCCCCTAGGATTTCAGCCTTCGGCGTTTCACTGTTTTTGAACATAACTAATTCATCCGGAGTCCGTTTTTGACATTATTTAACTTAGTTTGAAGCTTTTGACATCCCCCATCACATAAAAATACCACCATTTGACTCCATCAAATTTTTGGAAATTTGGCATCTTTGCCTAGGGCTTCCACCATATCATCCGCATAACCACCAACGACTTCCGCAACCTAATCCATTTTGTTCCCCATAGCATTAGTGGTTGTTTCCACCGACACACGGATAGAAGTCGTTGCATTTTTTTATCCTATTGGTTGTGCACAAGTCATATCCGCCTATTGTGTAATCGTTCTAGCGTCTCTCTAGAGTTGTGCAACAAGAGCATTTTCCGTGGATTCCACACTTTGAGCTCATTCCTTGGTTGCACGACCCCATTTATCTATCTGTGTGTGCCTTTCCGTGTGCCACATATTGCTATTGGTCTATTTGTTTCACTTGCGAATTTGTGAATCTCTTTCAACATTATTGACTCTTGCTAACATTTTGCATCAAATTTTTGTGCCACTATCCTCACCGAGCTCCACAATAAGCCTTACTTGTGTAGGTGTGAGAGTTGACAAGATTCAGTACCAATTGTGCTATTTCCTTGTTACATTATTGCGTGATCATTGATCCATGTTCAACATCGGTCAAGGTACATTTGGTATAGTTCTTCTCTTTCTCCCACTCATATTTGCTCGAGTCTTGTGATGGATAGGCAAGGCAGTTCATCTCCGTTCTTCCACAACAACGATGGCGCGAACAACTACATCACAAAATCATCCATCTTCGATCTACAATGACAAATGCAAGGCGCACAATCAAGATTGCAAGAGAGCATCGACAACCTTGCCATCGACATACGACACTCCGAGCTACGTACAAGAGACTAACTCGACCACACGCTCTCCACCCAAAAGGAGGAGAACAATGCATGGATGGAGGAGATTCGGACCTTATTGATCACCCATTCTTCCCCTTCATCATCCTCAAGGCGATGGCGAGCAATTTGATCATCTTCGGAGCACCCATGTGATGCAAGCACAAGTCATCCACGTCCACATCTACATGGAGACCATCATCACATTCGTGATCCACATCATCATGAAGAGCAAGTCACCTCCAAGCAACATGGCATGAAGATGACCAACGACGTCTACTACAAGCTCAAGTACGACAACGACACCATCATCATGAAGATGCTCGACACCCGCAAACCTACAATTCCCAACAAGCTCTACATCATGCTATGGCCAAACATCATGAGCACAAGAGAAGGACGCAAGACAAGCACCACCGAGAGGACGCTACGACTACTACCACCACCACTTCAGCATCTTCGCCAAGTGCTATCGAGGCATCTTCGCCTTTGGACGTACATCATCTTCACCTTCCCATGAGTTCGCCTACATCGACATCTTCAACAACAAGGCGACCATCTACAAGTGAGGGCGACCATCCCATCTTGAGAAGCCCCTCAAGGAAGAATGCCGAGCATGGGAAATTCCCTTTGGTCATGGCGACGAGCTACGAGGTGCCACATCATATGGGCCTCATACAAGAAGATGATAAGAAGGTCGAGCAAGGGCCATCCCCTTCGACCACGGTGTCGACCACGAACCTCTTCAACAAAATGTCTCCTACTCCGAGTCAAGCTACGCGAGCGCGCATGAGACTTCATCTTCGGTCTCGGAGGAGAGTGATGTTTTGCCACATCCTACACATTCATATTTGGAGGCGTTATGGATGAGGAGGTTGAGCATGGAACTATCCCTTCAACTAGGGCGGCTATAGGAGTTGAGCATGGAGACATTTGCACCTACATATCTTTGACACCCACATATGACGAGATGCCCCAATTCCCATGTGAGGAGAGCCACCCCACCATGAGTGATATGAGTGACTCCACCATACATGACACTGAGAGCATTTCCTATGAGAGGATGAGTTTGACCACCACTAGCCCCATGCATGAGCACATGCCACACATCTTATGTGAGTTTGAGAGCCATTTGAGTGACTCCACCAAGCATATGAATGAGGGCATCCAAGAGGGAGTGAGTGAGACACAACAATTAGTGAGTGAGGTAGTTGAGACGACATGTGAGGCCACTATGATTTCTAACGACTTAATCTCTACTCCGAGTGTGTTTTCTTGTTTGGTGCTAGGTCTCCTACATGACGATACGCCTATCCTCGACGAGTCCATACCTCCAATGGAGACGACGATGGCAATTGTGGATGATGATGCACCCCCACATGGTTCCATCAAGATGAAGTTGACGATTAATTCATCTTCGATACCGCACCTACAACTCATGAGCTATTCTCCAAAGGTAACATAGGTGATGGTGCTTCTCTTGTCCCACTCGTGGACTATCTTGCAAATGATTCTTGCATGATGGTGATCACCTTATGGATTCACCACATACTATGTCTTCTACATGCTTTGATATGCCACCCATTTATGATGATGAGCATGTTGATTTGCCTAGTTGTGATGCTATGCTCCATAGGATATCATGTGAAAATTCTTTTGGTCACATCATGTTTGACAATCCTTTAAACTTGTCATATGCTATGAGTGAGATCTTCCATATTGCATCATTTCAATCTCAACATAGTAACTATGCATGTCCCATTAAAATAAATCCTATTTGCACTTATGGCATAGATGTCGAGATGGCGGTCTTTGGCTTTTTTTTTCTTGTGATGATATTGCTAAGCTTCCTTTACATGATTTGCGGAATTCATCTACTATGCCATGCCATGATTACATAGAACCAAATATGCTTTGTTTTGGATGTTGTCAATATTCTCGATGTGATGTTTCCACTAATGCTCATGAGGAGACCCACATAGTTTCCTCATACATATTAGGAGATCTTGATGCATTCCATACTTTGCATGATTCCCATAATTGCGTGCACCATATGCATTCCATGGATAACAATGCTCTAGATATTTCCCATGATGCATTACACAATTTGGGTCTCCATTATGCTATACATAACAACAAACCTATCATGATGGATGACATGTTTCTATATCATGCATCTCATTTATTTGAGCGTTGGATATTTTGTGCTAACCGACACAAGCACATGTGCATCATAATGGATGATGTGTACATATACCATGCACACACAATTTTCCCTTTGTCTTTGTTTTGTGTAGGTACTCATGTATATATACTCGTCAACCTCTCAATCCCATGAGTTGAAAAAACGAGCTCTTGAGAGCAACGATGACTTGGGATTCCGTGGACTATCCTTAGCACCATTCCCTTCGCCCAAGGACTATGCGCATCTCTTTTACTTGGCTCTCTCACGGCTATGGGCTATATACCACTTGTTCATTTATGCCCATCGTACCATCTTCACTTTGCATGTTATGCCTCTTTACATGATTTTTCCATGCAATTGTGACCCTTGTTTGCATCTCCCCATGATTCACAATTATGATACTCCTATGTGTATTTGCATGCTTGGTGAAGATTGTTGTAGCTATTGCCATGATTTCTTTGTGTCCCATGCTATTGATGCTTGTTGTGTTGGGAGAGCCATGATGTTCCATTGCTATTTCCATATGACCTCTTGCCAATACAATGATGATAAATTTCCCATATC
The DNA here is from genome assembly GCF_003073215.2 of Triticum urartu. Lineage (NCBI taxonomy): Eukaryota > Viridiplantae > Streptophyta > Magnoliopsida > Poales > Poaceae > Triticum > Triticum urartu. Next base: position 270,410,285 of record NC_053027.1, read on the forward strand.
TTGCTTTCATGCTTGTGCTATGTAATGTGGATTATTCATGCCCACTATTTGCACACATGACATGATTGCCATGATTACCTCTAGTATGTTGATCTTCGCACTACTAGCTCACACCACTTGATCACTATGATTGCTTGCTTTGTCACATCACCCAAGTTCCATTCTTACTTTCTTTCTGGGGTTGATGACACATATGTTCATGCCTCTCACTTGCTTTGTCTTGATCATTGTCTCTTGTGTCCATTAGTTGCCTCTCTCATATCCACTTGTAGTGAGTGCAACCATACCATGCTTATTGATCTTGGAGACTTTGACACCTTACTTGTGATGCATGCTTGTTTGATTGAGCCTATTGTATTTGGTTGTTCTCGCATCATATGCCTCCATACTATGCAATGCTACCTTGTCCTTTCTTATGATGAGCATAATCCATACAATTGTTTGGTATCTTACCACACGAATGATAGGTTTTGCACTTCCACTAACCTCATTTGTTTTTCCGAGTGTTTGTCATGTTCTTTTGTGTTGAAGGATTCACAAGGCGGTACCATCACGAGACATTTCGGTCATACAAAGATCTACATGATGTGTGACACCAACATTTTTGACATCCTCATAAAGGTGAACCCCTCCACTTTGAGCCATCCTCACATATGCATATTGGATGGGTCACTCTTTCATTGTTGTCTCCTACTTCTTGTCTACATGATACATCTATTGGATGGAGGACCGACATTGGAGATGAACCCTATGGACCTTCAAGTTGAGGAGTGCCACGACATTGAGCTATGGTACAACACCACCCATAACAAATTTGCACCTTATGCATGGATTGACTCACATTATGATCGCCTTGTTGCATCTTCAATTTCTATGTCATCCATGATAAATGAGCTTATGCACGTTGATGTAGGGTAGGAACCCTAGGGGCCGATCTTTCACGAAAGGAGCGGATCCCGTCCAAGAACGCAAAGAACACGAGGGGAAAACGGGGGAAACACAAGAGGAACCATGAGAGAATCACTCAACCAACAAGAATAGATCAAACATGCGCTAGATTGATGAACACAAAGGTGATATACAAGATCCAAAGTTAACAACGAACGATACAAAGGTAGCCGGTCTTCTCCATGAGGAGTTCTTGATGTTCTTCTCCAAAAGGAGGTCTTGAATCCAAAGGGATCTTCTCCGAAGAGGCCGCTGTCTCTCACGAGGAGTAGATCCGATGTGGATGAGCGAAGCTCTATCTCTAAGTATGAGCTAAACCAACGCTAACCCTCAAATGGTGGAGGTGGAGGAGTATATATAGTCTAGGGCCACGAAGGGGTAAGTGAGGGCGAAGGGATACACGGGCTCGGCCCGATACGCTGTGCACAGACAGGCGTCGGACGTCCGACGGGTACCAGACGTCCGGTGGCTCTCGAGGGTCCGCTCGTCCAGTACTTGTCGGACGTCCGGCGTTTTGGCTCGGGTGCGGGATTGCCGGTCGTCCGGTCCGGGCCGATCATCCGATGGGTCTTCAGGCGTCGGACGTCCGGTCCCGACCGGTCGTCCAGTGGCTGGAGCTTCTTCCGTAGCTCGTCTTCTCGTTTCTCGCGCTTGGTGTCCTCGCCTTCTTGTCCATGGTCTTCCTCTTGGTTCCTGGTCATGCATAGCACACATGTTTGAGGTAGTAGCCATGTGTCACGTATTGAAAGTGATGGTTCGAAGAGGAGCGAGTTCACCTTGTGTCCAATGGTGTATAGATGAGGTCTCGTCTTATGTTCTCTTAGAGCTTGGAGAGTAGTCGGAGTGCACATGGGGATGAACGTGGGATGCTCCGCATCACACGTTCAAAGCAAAATTGTTGTGATGTTTCTTGATGGCATATTCATACATCATGATCATATTGCCTACCATCAATTGCATGATCACATAGTCACATTGAGCACCAATTACTATGTTCATGCTTTTGATACACCGTCCCATTATGACATCATTTTGCACAATGGTTGCATTGATAACATTCACAATACATTTGTGTGCACAATGAATGCTTTTGCCCCCATGAATGCTTTGCATATCATTCTATATCATCTTACTAAGCTTCATGCACTTTTTCACAAACAATCTTGCCGAACGGACTCATATTTACTTGATGGACACCTTGTGTGCGCTAACCATTGTATTTTCGAGTGTCGTTTGTTTTAGCTCTTTTTGCATGTGTACCACTCCGGAGACACCTTGGAGTACTTCGATTGCGCCATGTCTTCCACTTCGTCCAACTACAAATACGTCCACGATAACCGTTTCCATGGTGATGAGGTTTTCGATCCAAGGTCGGATCATTCCCAAGGGAGGGAAGATGATGCGGAGCATCTGACGATCATCCCCATGTACACTATGACTACTCCCCAAGCCCCAAGTGGACGTACGACGAGACCTCAAACATACGCCATTGTACACAAGGTGAACCCGTTCCTAAATGCTTCCCCTTTCTAGTCGTGCGAGACATGGTTGCTACCTAATGCCAAGACACTACATGTGCTCAGGAACGGAGGAGACAACCATGGAGATGCTCGAAGCATAGGACAAGTCCACACGGAAGCAGATCAAGAAGTGCCTCAAGTGGAGTCGCCGTGGAGCTACAGCGGCCAGACATCCGATAGGAGCGCGGACATCCGACGCCACCAACCAGAAGAAGAGTAGAGCGAGACGGACGCCAGGTGACTCTATAGTGGCCGGACATCCAGCCGACCACCGGGCACCCCGCGATGGGCTGGACATCCGGCACCTGCCCGGAAATCCGGTGCAGGTGTAGGATCGAAAGTATGTCTAGAGGGGGGTGATTAGACTACTTGACCAAATAAAACTTATCCTTTTCCCAATTTTAGTTCTTGGCAGATTTTAGCAACTTTGGACAAGTCAAGCAATCTTAACACAATTCAAGCAAGCATGCAAAGAGTATATGAGTAGCGGAAAGTAAAGCATGCAACTTGCAAGAATGTAAAGGGAAGGGTTTGGAGGATTAAAATGCAATAGGAGACATGGATGTTTTTGTCATGGTTACGATAGGTGGTGCTATCGTACATACACGTTGATGGAGACTTGAACCCACGAAGGGTTACGGCTACGCGAGTCCATGGAGGGCTCCACCCACGAAGGGTCCACGAAGAAGCAACCTTGTCTATCCCACCATGGCCGTCGCCCACGAAGGACTTGCCTCACTAGGGTAGATCTTCATGAAGTAGGCGATCTCGTTGCCCTTACAAACTCCTTGGTTCAACTCCACAATCTTGTCGGAGGCTCCCAAGTGACACCTAGCCAATCTAGGAGACACCACTCTCCAAGAAGTAACAAATGGTGTGTGATGATGAACTCCTTGCTCTTGTGCTTCAAATGATAGTCTCCCCAACACTCAACTCTCTCTCACAGGATATGGATTTGGTGGAAAGAAGATTTGAGTGGAAAGCAACTTGGGGAAGGCTAGAGATCAAGATTCATATGGTAGGAATGGAATATCTTGGCCTCAACACAAGTGTAGGTGGTTCTCTCTCAGAAAAAAGTAAGTTGGAAGTGCAGCTTCATTTTGATTACTCTCTCCACGAATTAAGAGGAGGTGGAGGGGTATATATAGCCTCCACACAAGATCTAACCATTGCACACAACTTGCCAATCTCGATGGGACCGAATTGATAAACTCGGTCGGACCGATTCAGCAAATCTAGTGACCGTTAGGATTTTCGGTGGGACCGACATGCAACTCGGTAGGACCGATATGGTCAAGGTTAGGGCATAACTAATCTCGGTGAGACCGATTACACAAACACGGTGAGACCAATTTTGGAAATAAGCTAACCAGAGAGTTGGTCAGGTAAACTCGGTGGGACCGATTCGCTCATTTCGGTGAGACCGAAATGTTACGAAAGGGAAATAAAGAGTTTACATTGCAATCTTGGTGGGACCGATCGCTCATCTCGGTGGGACCGAAACGTTACGAAGGGAAACAGAGAGATTACAATCCCATCTCGGTGAGACCAAGATCCCTATCGGTGAGACTGATTTGCCTAGGGTTTGTGGCAGTGCCTATGACATCTGAACTCGATGGCACCGGATAGAAATAATCGGTGGAGCCGAGTTTGACTTTTGGTTTAGGTCATATGTGGATGTGAGAAAGTAGTTGAGGGCTTTGGAGCATATCACTAAGAATTTTGAGCAAGAGCCTCATTAAGCAACACCTCATCCCTCCTTGATAGTATTGGCTTTTCCTATAGACTCAATGTGATCTTGGATCACTAAAATAGAAAACGTAGATGTCGGTGTCAAAACCGGCAGATCTCGGGTAGGGGGTCCCGAACTATGCGTAGGCGGATGGTAACAGGAGGCGAGGGACACGATGTTTACCCAGGTTCGGGCCCTCTCAATGGAGGTAATACCCTATGTCTTGCTTGATTGATCTTGATGATATGAGTATTACAAGAGTTGATCTACCACGAGATCGTAGATGCTAAACCCTAGAAGCTAGACTATGGTATGATTGTTATTGTCCTATGGACTAAACCCTCCATTTTATATAGACACCGGAGGAGGCTAGGGTTACACAGAGTCGGTTACAAGGGAGGAGATCTACATATCCGTATTGCCAATCTTGCCTTCCACGCCAAGGAGAGTCCCATCCGGACACGAGACGAGTCTTCAATCTTGTATCTTCATAGTTCAACAGTGCGGCCAAAGGATATAGTCCGGCTGTCCGGAGACCCCCTAATCCAGGACTCCCTCAGTAGCCCCTAAACCAGGCTTCAATGATGATGAGTCTAGCACGCAGATTTGTCTTCGGCATTGCAAGGTGGGTTCTTCCTCCGAATACTCCATAGAAGATTTTGAACATAAGGATAGTGTCCGGCTCTGCAAAACAAATTCCACATACCATCGTAGATAGAATAATATTCCCACAAATCTAATCTGCTGACACATTTTAGCAACATGACATCATGCCATGGCCCGGTCATTATTCGAACCGTTTTTCTCAACCAGCACTGCACATATCGTGAGGCGGTTTTCTTAACACGTCTTGTCGAAGTAGAGATCGTGTCCCCCTATCATGGGATTCTCATCAATACGGATGTGGGTAACCCAACCGTGCCATCAATTCCGGCGCTTGGGGAATAAGAGGTTTTTCCAGGTGAGTGGGGAGGCGCATCGCCTCTTCCGCCTTTATAAAGGGACAATGATTCACTCTTTTCACCCACACCTTCTTCCCAATTCATTCCCTTCTGCTCAGGATCCAGCGCCCAAGCGTTCACCTTCTCTGCCCACAAAGGGTCTTCCAAAGCTGTTCGGATCCAGAGCAGGAGGCAAATGGATGGCCTCTACCGTCCGAGAGAAGGATATCAAAAAGCTTCGGGAGGCCGGGTATCTGGCCAAGAAAATCAGCCACCGTATCCCGAAGGCAGGACAGATAGTCCCCACTCTGGGACCCCACGAGAGGGTTGTATTCCTCCCACACTTTGTCCGCGGGCTAGGGTTTCCCCTCCACCCGTTCGTCCGTGGCATCATGTATTATTATGGGATCGACCTTCACGATCTGTCCCCCAATTCCTTCCTCAACATCTCGACGTTCATTGTTGTGTGCGAGGCTTTTCTCCGCATTTCATCACACTTCGGTTTATGGCTGAAGGTTTTTAACATGAAGCCCAAGGTGGTGGGCGGCGAGCACGCCGAGTGCGGGGGCGCTATGGTGAGCAAGATGCCCAATGTCATATGGCCAACGGGAACTTTAACGATTCTGTCAAGGAGTGTCAACAGAAGTGGTTTTACATCACTGAGCCGTGCAGCAAGGAATGGGCCGCCTCTCCCAAGTTTTGATCCGGTGCCCCTCTGTGGCTTACATCTTGGGTTAAGAAAGGCCTGGTCCTGTCCTCATCCGACGAACTGTCGGTGCTCCAGACGCGCGTTAAAGGTATGGGAGACAAGAACATTGAACTTGTCAACGTAGTCCAGGTGATGTTAGTCCGCCGGATACTGCCTTGTCAATACTGGACTTGCAAACTATGGGAATTCGATCCTGCCAGGCACCAAACCTTGCGAGGGTTCTTCGGCTCCTCGCACAAGGACATTTGGAAGGTGCTTTTTAAGTCCAGCAAATCATGGCCGGACTCCGCTGAGGACCGCGGGTACCAACTGTCCCGCCCTACAAGTTCGGTGATTTTATCAAACTTTTCTATCTGCATGACCCAAAGGAAGCGCTTAACGCGTGTTATTCAACTCTCCTAGGGCTGGACGAAGAAGGCAGAGCGGATCAATTATCCGGCCCCACCGCCCGAAGACCCAGCCATCCCACTTTTGACAAAGATGCTGGTTCCGGCGCCTTACAAGGTGCCGGAGAAGACGGCCAAGAAGGAGGCCAAAAAGACCCGGGGTGGCCTTTGTCGTTGCGGCACTTCGGACACGATACCCGAAGGTTCTGATGCCCATTCTGCCTCCGAAGAGGACGAAGAGGAGGAAGATGAATCCCCTGCAGGGGAAGAAGGAAAAGGACGGCCTCCGCACCCTTGGAGGCCGAACTGCCCAAAAGGGGAAGGGCTCCTCTTCCGGAGGAGTCCACTACCGCCATCGACAGCGGCCCGACATGGGATCCCAGGGCCCAGCCTTTGGTGAACTCGTAAGTGTATAAAATCCGAGTATGTTTAAGCGTCCGGACTCATCGTGGCTTAGTATTTTAACCTAAGCCATATTTTTTTGTAGTCTGGTGAGGTCCCGTACCAAACAATCCTCATCAGAGGACTTGCTGAGCTCAAATGCTATGGAGAGCAGGACACCCTCAAAGGCCCCTTCCTCCAAGCAGGTGCATAACACCGAGGCTTCATCCCAGAAGGACCCTGGCCAAGGAGGAAAGGAAGAAACCGTGAAGGCGGTGCCTGGAGGTCAAACCGCAGGGGCCGAACACGTGGGGTAAAAGATTCCCATGGGGTCTGACGGCGGGGGCGATCCTGAGTTCGGCTCCCCACCGGATGCGATTCCAGAGACCTATACGACTCCAGAATCAAGAAGAAAGCCTCCTTCGGCTGGAGGAGGCGTGCCTGTTCCGCCGGCGACCTCTGTCCATCCAGAAGTGTCGGATGCTTTGTTGGTGGCGTGACAAGACGCTGCCATCGTTGATGAACACCGTGGCCTTATGGGTGTGGTGATTGAGAAGTTTCAGGCAACTGAGAGTGGACTGAACGAAGCCTGTATTAGCCTTATAAGAGGCTTTGAGGTATGTTTTATGAGTTGTCGAAGAGTGTCATAGTATAGATAGTAGCCCCTGATACACTGTTCGGTGAAAGAAAGAACCGGATAGGGGATCGAATTGATGATCACAGGAAGACTCATTGAATGACATTGATTTCTCTTCTGTTTCAAGCAGGCACCTGTGGCGGCTGCGGCCTCTCGTACCGCGGAGATCTCCGGACTAAAGCAAAGTCTGGAGCGGGCCATAGAAGAACTTGGCCAATTGAAAATGCTATTGAGGGATAAACAAGGTATGAAATAAGCCGCATAATTTGTGCTAGGGGTTATGACCGAAGTTGAGGCCCTCAAAAGGGCCGTTGCCGAGGCCGAGAAAAATGCGGCCACAGAGTGTACTCTTCGTGAGAAACACGAGGCCAGAGTTATAAAAGCTGAGCAGTAGCTGCAAGAGGCCGTAAGTAAATGCGAGACCTTGGAGCAAAGTTTAACGTAGAAAGAGTCCGAACTCACCAAGGCACGTCAAGCCATGAGCGATGCTCGGGGGGAAACCCAAAGCGCCCTGCAGGGGATCCAAGAGGTGAGAAAGATCATGGCGGGGAAGGCTTTTCCCATGTAAATCAAGTATTTGAAGGGAGAACTACGTTTCTGATTTTGAATCCTGATTTCTCAGGTGTATTTGCTGAGCTACCTTGCAGCATCTCAGATGCCACGCAATTCTACCGAGCCAAAGAAAGGAACACCACGGATAAGCTCGTCTGGTCACAGTATTTGGTGCCAAATTATCCGGTGCCTTTTGCCGATCAACTAAAACAGTTGATCGAACTGCATAAGGCGACAGAACTAGCCATGAAAGATATGGTTATCCGGCTATGGCCTGCCGAGCCGATTCCAAGCAGCTACTTCGGGCTCGTGAGGTGGCTTGTAAGCGCTTGCCCTCGACTTGACGTCATCAAGCGGTCGGTCTGTATAGAAGGAGCGCGAATGGCCTTCGCCCGTGCAAAGGTGCACTGGGGGAAGATGGATGCTGAAAAGCTGGTGACTAGAGGACCGCCAGAGGGGAAGGAGCACCGCAAGCCCGAATTATATTATAAGAGTGTCCTGAAAGGATCCTACCTTGCAGCGGAGCTATGCACCAAGGACGTTATATTTCCATGAATGCCAATCATGTTGTCCTTTGTAATGTTTGAACAAGGTCGTTTATATGTCGCCTGTTATATAAAAGTTTACCCTCCTGTGCGGCCGTTTTTATGTTAAACCTGAGAGTGGGCCAGTCGTCGGCTTCTGCCCCCACGTAAGAAGTATGGGGGTGTTCGGGATAAACCTGAGCACTCTTTGTCCCAGTTTTGGGTCCTTCGAAGGTGGTGCTCAGCACAACGAACCGGGCAATCAGACTATAGGGATTTATCACTCTCACTTAGCCATAGGAGCTTTAGTATGGTCGACGCAACCCCTTGTGTTCGGAAGACCGTACTAGGGGCTCAATAAGCGCCTGATCAGAGAAAAACCGATCCATCGCATGCTGCATTGTTTATGGCATTATGCAGGAGAAATCCTTAAAGATTTGGTAACCGCTCGAACAGCTGACCAGCTCTCGCCGTATCATGACAGTCAGTTTTCGGCTTTCTCTACTGAGGTGCTCATCCAGAAGAACCGGGACACAATCGCAGTAGTTCTCCCCGTGCTACCTTAGCCGATATGGCGGAACGTAAGGTACCAAAACATGGGAGCCGGGCAAACCCAACTATTGACCCAAGACATGATTCGGAGCTGATGCATATAATGCTATAGGTTTGGGGTGCTGAACTTCCATGAAGGTGTTCAGACTTTTATTGCCATGTTACGGGAAAAAACGTAGCCCCTGGCATATTTAAGGCATATCGCTGTGTACGGATGCCACGTGACAAAATGATTTCGATAAGAAATAACCAGCAGGTAAAAGTCATATAAATCCACATGTTGTATTTGAATGATACGTCTATGCGTATGGGTACAAGTAATGTGATAAAAAAAGAGGTTGTGATAGCAGAACCTGTTGTGACCAGGGGGAAGAGGTTGAGTGTGGATCCGTAATATAGCCGGACGGTCACTGCGGGGAATGTCTAAGGATTCCCTAACGCGTTCAAGCTGCCTCCGTGTAGTCCGTCTTGGTCGGTGCAAAGGTGAACCTACGAAGGAAGTATAAAAATGTTTACGTGCCCAAGGGCAGTTGAACCGCTGAGTTCGGCCTGTCATGGCCTTCGCCGGAGTGTTTAGTTGAACTCTGGGTGAGCCGGAGTATCCTTCCATGAAGTAGTTCGGAGCTCCTTGACGGTGTCCCGGAGCCTGGACGTCGACTCGAGGTTCGGCTGGAAGGTCCTGCTTGTTGTTTCTACTGCTAAGTCAGTGGTGTATTTGTTGGTGCCGAAGGAAGGTTCGGCCTTGCCATGAACCGTGATGACGTCACGTGGACCGGGCATCTTGAGCTTACGGTAGGCATAATGTGGCACCGCGTTGAATCGAGCGAACGCGGTTCGCCCGAGCAGTGCTTGATAGTCACTGCGGAAAGGGGCGATTTCGAAGATTAACTCTTCGATACGGTAATTTTCTGGTGATCCGAAGATTACCTCAAGGGCAATGGAGCCTGTACAGCTAACCTCCATACCTGGTATGATGCCTCTAAAAGTGGCTCTAGTGGGTTTGGTTGCTGAATGATCGATGCTCATCTTGCGCACTGTGTCCTGGTAAAGCAGATTTAAACTGTTACCTCTGTCCATAAGGACTCGAGTGAGGTGGAACCCGTCTACTATTGGGTCAAGGATTAGTGCGGCCGGATTGCCTTGATTGGCGTTAACCGGACGATCCGTGCGGTTGAAGGTGACTGGCCCTAGTTTGTATTGTGGGACGGCTAGTTCCGTTGAGTCGCCATCCCTAAGGGTGCATATCTGGTCCGAGTTGGCTATTTGGGTGGTATTTACCACATTCACCGATTGAATATGGGGGGGGGGACTTTTGCCCTCCTGTGTTCGGTGATTTGTGCTCTTCATCACTATCGTCGCTTTGAGACCCCTCTTCGTCTTTGGCGCCTGCCTTACCGGCTTGTTTGAGGACCCATCATTCTTTGTTGGTATGGGTGGCTGGCGTTTCTGGGGTGCCATGAATTTGGCATTGGCGATCGAGTATGCGGTCCAGGTTGGATGGACCCAGATTTTTATTTTTGGGTGGCCCTTTCCGCTGACCGGACTTTGAGCCCCTGAACCCGGCATTAACTGCCGTATTTTCGGCATTTTCACCATATTTGCGGCGCTTGTGTTTGTTGCGTCGTGTTTTTCCGTTGCTATCCCTGGCTTATGATATGCTAGGTTTGCTTGTTCTATTGGTACAACGAGCCAACCAGCTATCTTCGCCCGCACAAAAGCGGGTCATAAGTGTCGTGAGGGCTGCCATGGATTTTGGCTTCCCTTGGCCGAGGTGCCGGGCGACCCATTCATCACGGATATTATGCTTAAATGCCGCTAAGGCCCCTGCATCCGGACAGTCGACAATTTGGTTCTTATTGGTTAGGAACCGGGTCCAGAATTTTCTGGCCGATTCCCCTTGCTGCTGAGTTATATGACTTAAATCGTCAGCGTCCGGCGGTTGCACATAAGTGCCCTGGAAATTGTCCAGGAATGCCTCTGCCAGGCTCTCCGAACTTCCGATGGAGTTTGCCGGCAAGCTATTGAGCCAATGCCCAGCCGACCCTTTAAGTTTTAGCGGGAGATGTTTGATGGCATGTAGGTCATCCCCGCGGGCCATGTGAATGTGGAGGAAGAAGTCTCCTATCCATACCACGGGGTCTGTGGTACCATCGTATGATTCAATGTTTACGGGTTTAAACCCTTTTGCGAATTCGTGATCCATTACTTCATCAGTGAAGCATAAGGGGTGTGCGACGCCTCTGTGCCGGTCTATACCATGACACGATTTATACGAGTCTTTCCTGCCGTGTTCGGGTCGGCCGGATTTGCTTTGAGTGTATTCGGCATGACGATCATCGTCGCGTGGTGGTGCGCGCCCCCATGATACGTAGATCGATCTTGCATGTTTTGCCTTGTTTTCCAATACATCTCGCAGTTCCCGCGTGTTTCCCCGGGCCTTGTTATTTTTGTTTGATTGGCGGCGGGGTGCGGGATGGACTTCCTGCTGAAATGCCTCTCTGTCTTGGCCACGAGGTGGCCCGTCAGCCACATCATACGCCGGTGATGTGGGTTTCAATGCTTCCTCTTCGAGGTGAGATAGCAACATGTGCTTTGGGTAACTCTTGGAGGGGCGCTCGAGTACATATTCATCGGCCGCAAGGACTTCGGTCCATCTGTCTGCTAGCAAATCTTGATCAGCTCGAAGCTGTTGTTGCTTTTTCTTCAAGCTATTTGCTCTGGCCATAAGCCGGCGCTTGAAGCGCTCCTGCTCGACGGGATCCTCAGGCACGATAAATTCTTCGTCGCCGAGGCTCGCCTCATCTTTGGAGAGAGGCATGTAATTGTCCTCCTCCGATTCTCCATCTGCTGCCCGCTCTAGAGGACTAGCTTGTTCACCCTCCCGCTCTAAATCGTGCTGGAGGGGATTGTTGTCGTCTTCGGCACTATCCGGAGTGTTATTGTCTCCTATTCTGGTATCACTACTTTTGCTATGGCGGGACTTAGAGCGGTGCCGTTGACATCGGCTCTTGGGTTGCTTCTTGGAGGGGTCATCCTCCGCTGTCTCGTCGCCATTGCCTTCTTTGGGGGTGTCCACCATGTATATATCATATGATGAGGTGGCGGTCCAGCGCCCTGTGGGCGGTGGTTCCTGTTCGTCTCTTGCATCGTCGTCCATACCGTCGATGTCTTCGGAGTCGAAGTCGAGCATGTCGATTAAATCGTCGACAGTGGCTACTAAGTGGGTGGTGGGTGGGGAGCGAATTTCTTCGTCGTCCGCATCCCATTCTAGCCGAACATAGTTCGGCCAAGGTTCTCTTGACAAGGAGAGAGACCTTAATGAATTTAGCATGTCGCCGAAAGGTGAGTGCTGAAAGATATCCACGGAGGTGAACTCCATGATTGGCGCCCAATCGGATTCGATAGGCATGGATGCAGGCGGCTCGGAGTCCGTGGCCGGATATCAATCCAATGGTTCGGCAACACGGCTCTCGTAAGAGATGAGGTAAGTATCCGGCTCTATCGACACTGAGAGTGCGGCCTCCATGGCAGGGTCTATCCACCCGTCCTTGGATGGCGCAATTTGCTCCGGATTGAAGGCCGGAGTAGTTGCAGGTGTGATTTCCCGAACACTGTCCGACAGTAGAGCTAAATCATGCTCGTCGTGATCGTGCAGTGCACCTGACATGGGCTCGAATCCGTCGAAGATCAAGTCTCCATGGGTGTCGGCAGTGTAGTTTAGGTTTCCGAACCTGACCTGATGGCCATGGGCGTAGCTCTCGATCTGCTCCAGATGGCCAAGCGAGTTGGCCCGCAGTGCGAAGCCACCAAATACGAAGATCTGCCCGGGGAGGAAAACCTCACCCTGGACCGCATCATTACCGATGATCGAAGGAGCCATCAAGCCTTATGATGATGGCATAGTGGAACTCTCAATGAAAGCACCAATGTCGGTGTCAAAATCTACGGATCTCGGGTAGGGGGTCCCGAACTGTGCGTCTAAGGCGGATGGTAACAGGAGGTGGGGGACATGATGTGTACCCAGGTTCGGGCCCTCTCAACGGAGGTAATACCCTACGTCCTGCTTGATTGATCTTGATGATATGAGCATTACAAGAGTTGATCTACCACGAGATCGTAGAGGCTAAACCCTAGAAGCTAGCCTATGGTATGATTGTTGTTGTCCTACGGACTAGACCCTCCGGTTTATATGGACACCGGAGGGGGCTAGGGTTACACAGAGTCGGTTACAAGGGAGGAGATCTACATATCCGTATTGCCAAGCTTGCCTTCCACGCCAAGGAGAGTCCCATCCGGACACGGTACAAAGTCTTCAATCTTGTATCTTCATAGTCCAACAGTCCGGTCAAAGGATATAGTCTGGTTGTCCGGAGACCCCCTAATCCAGGACTCCCTCAGTAGAGTCTTGAGCTTTGAGCTTGAGCCAATCCTTTTGTCCTTAGCATTTTGAGGTGTCCACTTTTCTCATCCATGCCATGCCAATCATTGAGCTTTCCTGAAATACTAATCTTGAAATAGCATTAGCTCAATGAGCTATATGTTGTTAGGAATTACCAAAACCACCTAGGCATAGTTGCACTTTCAGCAGGCTATCAAGAGAGCACCGAGACCAGCCCCGCCAACATGGACATCCGACCCGCAAGCCCGGACATCTGGCTCCTCACGAAGGCCCGGACATCGGGCCCGATGCCCGGACATCCGGCTTCGCCTGTCTGTGCACAGTGAAGTGCCGAGGCCCATGTACCCCTTAGCCCACCTAGACTATATATACTCCTCCTCCTCCTCCTCCTAGCTAGGGTTATCGTTGTGATAGCTCATATGTGAGATAGAGCCTCCCATCCAGATCTAGTCCATCGGGAGGGACCGTCACCTCTTCGGAGAAGATCCACTTGGATTCAAAACCCCTAACAAGAAGACCCCAAGACCTCCTCACGGAGAAGAATCGGTTACCTATTGTAACACCCACAATGCGGCTATATCTCCCACGTGTCGGTGCACGAGTTAGAGGCATAGACGCATGGTAGTTTTGTCGCAAGAGGGTTAATCTTCACACAATCCCATGTACTGAATTAGAAAGGTATGAAGAGTTGGCTTACAATCGCCACTTCACACAATAAATAAATAATTCATACATCATCCAAATACACTCAAAGACCGACTACGGCCAAATCCAACAGAAAAGGAAGACAACCCCAAATGCTAGACCCCCGATCGTCCCAACTGGGATCCACTACTGATCATCAGGAAACAAAACGTAGTAACGACCCAGATCCTCGTCAAACTCCCACTTGAGTTCGGTAGCATCACCTGCAATAGTATCATCGGCACCTGCAACTATTTGGAAGTATTCGTGAGTCACGAGGACTCAGCAATCTCACACCCACGAGATCAATACTATTTAATCTTGAGGGTAGGATAGTGTAGTGAGGTGGAGCTGCAGCAAGCACTAAGAATATATGGTGGCTAACATACCCAAATAAGAGCGAGAAGAGAAGCAACGCAACAGTCGAGAAGCTAGAAGTGATCAAGAAGTGATCCTGAAGCTACATACATTCAATCATAACACAAGACCGTGTTCACTTCCCGGACTCCCCCGAAAAAAGACCATCATAGCTACACACGCAGTTGATTCATTTTAATTAAGTCAAGTGTCAAGTTCTCTACAACCGGATATTAACAAATTCCCGTCTGCCACATAACCGCGGGCACTAGCCCATCACAATATTTTAATGAATAGGAGCACTAGCCCGGGGGTTTAAAATAACGATGACCCTTGAGTCCGCGGAACCCAAGGGAAAAAGGCTTAGGTGGCAAATGTCAAAACCAAGGTTGGCCTTGCTGGAGTAGTTTTATTCAAGGCAAACTGTCAAGGGGGTCCCATAAATCCCCAACCGTGTAAGGAACGCAAAATCAAGGAACATAACACTGGTATGACAGAAACTAGGGCGACAAGAGTGGCACAAAACACCAGGCATAAGGCTGGGCCTTCCACCCTTTACCAAGTATATAGATGCATTAATTAAAATAATAGATATTGTGATATCCCAACATATCCATGTTCCAACATGGAACAAACTTCAACTTCACCTGCAACTAGCAACGCTGTAAGAGGGGCTGAGCAAAAGCGGTAACATAGCCAAACAACGGTTTGCTAGGAAGGTGGGTTAGAGGCTTGACATGGAAATATGGGAGACATGATATAACAAGTGGTAGGTAGTGCGACATAACGGTAGAACGAACAACTAGCAAAGCAAAGATAGAAGTGATATCGAGGGTATGGTCATCTTGCCTGCAAAGTTCTCAGAGTTGTCGAAAGCTTGATCCTCGATAGAGTACTCAACAGGTTCCTCGTTCACGTACTCGTCTCCCGGATCCACCCTAGGCAAGAACACGAGAAAAGAAACAACAATCAATCATGGTGCAATGCACAAGCAACATGGTGTAATACATGGCATGATATGCAAGATATGATATGCAATGCATATGCGTGCTCCGGAAGGGAAAGAGTGATAAAGGCATCAACTTGGCAACCCGAGTATGCCTCTGGAAAGATGAGGTGATTTCGGTCAAAATCGATATAAGGATCACCAGAAACGGATGCACAGTTTGCAAATGACAAGCAACACTAGAATGGTGCAAAACTGCGATTAACAGCATGATAGCACTTAGAATGCAACAAGAAACTAAACTACTACACTCCAACATAGCAACAAAGCATATGACAGTGATGCACAAGATATGCTTGACAAAACATGAGCACTGAGCGATGGCTAGATCACACAAGAACAGGTTCAAACAAGCATGGAAAAAGTGCAAAAGATATCAGCTTCACAGACTTGGTGAAAATACTAACATGTCAAAAACAACATCATGAAGAAATGTTTAGAGCAAGCAAACAACATGCTACAGGAACATATCATGGTAATTAAAGGCATGGCATGATTCTGGTAAAAGCATACAACAAAAGTCCCTTACTGAACATGAGCGGAAAAGGCACAGAAGATATGATCGCACCCATGTAAACATAGCAAGTTTGATAAACAGATTCAGACTTGGAAGAAAAACAGAGCATGGTATCAATAGATTCACGATAGCAACTTTGCAAGCTCATGCCACTCACCACAAAGCATTACATGGCAACATAAGCATACCGACAGTAAGAAGACATGTTCATGAAGCTAAACATGCCAAGGTCAAATTCATAGGGTACATGCATCGCTAGCAACAACCATGGCAATATTGATTAACATGTTAAGAAACTGCCAGGAACATTATATAGCAAAAGTAGAGCAAGAAAATTACATGCTATAGCACTCCATAATTGCAACCAGGGGCATGAATGGATAGAGCATAACCATATGTTAACATCCTTAATGAAGTATCTCATAATAAGCATGGATCTCATGGTACCATCAAGTTTACATGGCATCAAAATAACAGCAGGAAAAGGACTTGGTAAAATCTTAAGTCCCTGAACACAGCAACATCATGGAGCCTAGTTTGCATGCTTGTGCTAGTAATAACCACATAGATCAAAAAAATACAAGACTTCCACCTTTGTAAGGATGGCATGTTGTAGTTCAAAACACATGTAGACCTCATGCTCATAGGATGCACACATCAAATGCATCAAAAAATGACAAATCACCATGTTCTGGTAAGCACTAGCAGTTAACATTTTGTAGCACTCTTGCAACGATGTAAATGTCATCATAGTGGACAGTAACATGCATGGAAAAGCTGCTAAAATGAAGGGATCAACAAGATGAACATTTTGACATATCATATGCATGATTTGGAGCTACAAGCACCAAGATGTGACATGATGAAGATGGCATAAAAATTACGGTGAAGGAAAAGACTGGAAATCGACCTCAAGGAAAAAGTCAATGGGTCGCGGATCGGGTCGGGGACGATGCGGAGCGGATCGGGTCGGGCTCGAGCCCGATCGTGGAGGAAAAACCAGGCGGCGGCAGCGGCTCACCAGTGTCGGGCGGCCGGAGGCGGCAGCAGAGGTCCTTGCCTCAGATCCGGTGAGCCCCGGCAGGATCTGGGCACCGGAGATGAGGGGCGCGGCGGAGGCGGCGGGGTCTGGCGCTGCCGCGCGTCAGCGGCGAGCGGCCGGCGGAGCTTGACGCGGCGGCCGAAGGCGGAGGTCGGCACCGCAGACGTGGCGGGAGGCGGCGGAGGGCCGGCGGGGCACGGGCGGAGAGGCGGTGAGCGCTCGGGCGGCGGCGGCGCACGGGCCGCGCGGGCCGGCTGCGGGCCCCGTGGGCCGGAGGTGGCGGCGGATCTGGGGTGCAACGTGGCGCTCTCGGAGTGGCTGGCACGCATTGGTGATTTCGTCGGACGAGGGGCGGACGTGTCTGGTGGCGGGGGGATGAATTTTTAGGGTTTGGACCAGGATTTTGGAGGGGATGCACATATTTATACATAGATGGAGATAAGAGTGTCCAAATGAGGTGCGGTTTTCGCCCACACGATCGTGATCCGACGAAGGACAACATGGAGGTGGTTTAGATGGGTTATTGGGCTGTTTTGGAGGGGTGTTGGGCTGCCACACAAAAGAGGCTTTTGCGGTTGCCCGGTTAACCGTTGGGGCATCAAATGGCCTCCAAATGGAACGAAATTTGACATACGGTCTACCGGTGATGTACCTAGGCTACTTGACAAATCTCTTCCCATTCCGAGAACGTTTATCTCCCGCTCACGTAAAGAGACAAGCGGGGTGTAACGGGTGCATGTGGGAGTGTCGGATTGCGAAACGGACAACGGGGAAAATGCTCAGATGCATGAGACAAAGACGAATGCAAATGCGATGCACATGATGACATGATATGAAATGCATGACATGAACAAAATGCAAAACAAAGACAAAAACCCAACCACGAAGGGAATCTCATAACATAAAGCCGAAAATGGCAAGAGTCGGAGTTATAAATATGGAAAGTTACATCCGGGGTGTTACACCTAAGTATCGTCCCTTGTTGGATTCGGACCGTGTGATCTCTATGTGTACTCGGATCTAACGTATGTGTGACCGAATCTTGTTGGTTTTAGTGATTCTCTCGTGTTTCCCCTCGTGATTTCTCCTCGTGTTCTTCGTGTTCTTCGCGGGATCCGCTCCTTTCATGAAAGATCGGCCATCTAGGGTTCCACCGTACATCACTTCTCTTGTGGATGGTGTAGGCGCTCAGTTTTGGATGACCTCCTCCATGGCATGCTCATCATTGGGCTCAAACCTACATCGACACATGGTAGGAAGGTCAAGTAGTATACCATCCTCGAGGGGACTAAGAAGCCACACATTAAGGATGGAATTCACCTTAGTGTGATTGCAGTAGGAGTTGGGCATGTCTCTTAGCAATGGAACTCTTGACATAGTGATATCCGCAGGATGCTCCGCATTATCCCCTCCCCCTTGGGAAAGATCCGTCCTCGAATCAAAAACCAAATCACCGTGGGAAAGAGATGGTGTCGTCATGTAGAAGTGGACGATCACCAAGTGTTCTTCATCTTGAAGCTCGAAATGGGCACTCTCCAATGTCACAGCGTCTTGTAATTCCTTTAAAAGGAGCAAAGATGACAAACACTTGGAAAAACAAATATGGTTAGCGTTAGTGCAAAACCAAGCATTCAAGAGGTGATTCAGCCAACAAGTGACGTCATCAAGCATAACATATGGTTTGACAAAGAAGTGTGGCATCGCATGTAAGCATATAAATTGAGCAAAATAAAGGTCATCATGGAAATAAGCATGTAAATGGGAGGTAGAGATACTAATATGTGTGACAAGTGAACAAGCATCTACCTCAAGATCATAGCAAACACACACAAAGCGCTCAACAAATGGTCTATGGTATGCATATGAATTATTCACAACACCAAATATAATGAAGTGTCTAAACACATGGGTCAAGTGCAAGACAATCCAAGCATAACGTGCATAGGGTGTGGTGAAGATATCGTGGGACTCAACACAATGGAAAGAACAATTGTTCAACATGTGTGAGGCAATCAAGTCAATCATTTGACAATCAAAGGTGCATGGCATACGTGAAGAAATTACATGGTTGCAACCAAACATATGATACGAGCAAGTAATCCACAAGTCCGATGTAGCACACAAGGCATATATGTCATGAGGCATGACAATGTGGCAATGATAACTCGAAGTAAGAGCACTAGCATGTGTGGAAAGTGTCATGGTGTAGGCAACACATGAAGTATGATCCACATTATGCATGATCATGGTTTGGGTGTTCGAAAGAGAAGGATATCACCTCAAAAGCATGTCCTTGTGCGTCCTTCACAATACCAAGGCACAAGCAAAAGTGTTGTAGAAGAAAGTCCTGGTCGAAAGTATGAGGCTCGCTCTCAAGAGCTTGAATGGTCAACTGACATGAAGTAGAAGTCAACATGATTTCAAAGATCCTACACATGCATAAAAAATCAAAGAACGTATATGCATGATAAATAAACACATCATCCATCATGATGGTTCTTGATAACCCACAAGTGTAGGGGATCGCAACAGTTTTTGATAAGTAAGAGTGTCGAACCCAACGAGGAGCTAAAGGTAGAACAAATATTCCCTCAAGTTCTATTGACCACCGATACAACTCTACGCACGCTTGACGTTCGCTTTACCTAGAACAAGTGTGAAACTAGAAGTACTTTGTAGGTGTTGTTGGATAGGTTTGCAAGATAATAAAGATTATGTAAAAAAAAGTAGGGGCTGTTTAGATAAAGACACAACTAAGTTAGTTTTAGTAAAGAGCTTTTTGTTACGAGAAAGTTATTTGTCCCTAGGCAATCGATAACTAGACCAGTAATGATTATTGCAATTTTAAAAGAGGGAGAGGCATAAGCTAACATACTTTCTCTACTTGGATCATATGCACTTATGATTGGAACTATAGCACGCATCCGCAACTACTAAAGATCATTAAGGTAAAACCCAACCATAGCATTAAAGTATCAAGTCGTCTTTATCCCATACGCAAACAACCTACTTACTTGGGTCTGTGCTTCTGTCACTCATGCCACCCACCATAAGCAACTCATGAACATATTGCAAACCCTACAGCGGGAATCCCGCACGCTTGCGCGACACGGAGAGCACCATAAGAAAGCACCAATAATAAAACATGCAACTCAAAACCAATCACGATCATCAAATAACCCATAGGACAAAACGGATCTAATCAAACATCATAGGATAGCCATACATCATTGGGGAATAATATATAGCGTTGAGCACCATGTTTAAGTAGAGATTACAGCGGGTAAGAGAGAGGTTACACCGCTGCATAGAGGGGGGAAGAGTTGGTGATAATGGCGGTGAAGTTGTTGGTGAAGATTGCGGTGATGATGATGGCCCCGGTGGCACTCCGGTGCCACCGGAAGCGAGGGGGAGAGAGCCCCCTCCTTCTTGTTCTTCCTTGACCTCCTCCCTAGATGGGCGAAGGGATTCCCCTCTGGTTCTTGGTCTCCATGGCATGGGAGGGGCGAGAGCCCCTCCGAGATTGGATCTGTCTCTCTGTCTCTCTCTGTTTCTGCGTTCTCTTCTTCTGCCCTTTCACCATTTTGTATATATATGGAGATCTGTAACTCCGATTGGACTGAAATCTTCGCCATGATTTTCCCCCAAAAATTAGCTCTCTTGCGGCTGAAGAAGGGCATCAACTGCATTACGGGGAGCCCACGAGGGTCAGGGGCGCGCCCCCTGCCTCGTGCCTCCCTCAGGCATCGCCTCGCGTGGATTTTTCTTCCGGAATTCTCCAAATATTTCAAAAAATTTCTCCGTCGGTTTTTATCCCGTTTGGATTCCATTTGATATGGGGTTTCTGCGAAACAGAAAACATGCAACAAATAGGAACTGGCACTTGACACTGGATCAATATGTTAGTCCCAAAAATGGTATAAAAAGTTTCCAAAAGTATATGAAAGTTGAATAATATTGGCATGGAACAATCAAAAATTATAGATACGACAAAGACGTATCAGCATCCGCAAGCTTAATTCCTGCTCGTCCTCGAGTAGGTAAATGATAAAAAAGATAATTTTTGATGTGGAATGCTACCTAGCATAATCTTGATCATGTATCTAATCATGGCATGAATATTAAGACACGAGTGATTCAAAGCAATAATTTATCATTTTACATAAAAACAATAATACTTCAAGCCTACTAATAAAGGAATCATGTCTTTTCAAAATAACATGGCCAAAGAAAGTTATCCCTACAAAATCATATAGTCTAGCTATGCTCCATCTTCACCACACAAAATATTCACATCATGCACAACCCCGATGACAAGCCGAGCAATTGGTTCATACTTTTTAACGCGCTTCAGCTTTTTCAACCCTCACGCAATACATGAGCATGAGCCATGGACATGGCATTATAGGTGGAATAGAATATGATGGTGGAGGTTGTGTAGAGAAGACAAAAAGGGAGAAAGTCTCACATCAACGCGGCTAATCAACGGGCTATGGAGATGCCCATCAATTGATGTCAATGTGAGGAGTAGGGATTGCCATGCAACGGATGCACTAGATCTATAAGTGTATGAAAGCTCAAACTAAAACTAAGTGGGTGTGCATTCAACTTGCTTGCTCAAGAAGACCTCAGGAATTTGAGGAAGCCCATCATTGGAATATACAAGCCAAGTTCTATAATGAAAATTCCCACTAGTATATGAAAGTGATAATTCAAGGTACTCTCTATACGAAGAACATGGTGCTACTTCGAAGCACAAGTGTCGTAAAAGGATAGTAACATTACCCCTTTTTCTTTTCTCTCTCTTTTTTTCTTTTTTACGGGCTTCTTTGGCCCCCTTTTTTATTTAGGCTTCTTTGTCCTCTCTCTTTTTTTTGATGGGGCAATGCTCTAATAAAGATGATCATCACACTTTTATTTACTTACAACTCAATATTACAACTCGATACTAGAACAAAGATATGACTCTATATGAATGCCTCCGGTGGTGTACCGGGATGTGCAATGATCTAGCGTAGCAATGACATCAAAAAACAGACAAGCCATGAAAACATCATGCTAGCTATCTTACGATCATGCAAAGCAATATTACAATGAATGCTCAAGTCATGTATATGATGATGATGGAAGTTGCATGGCAATATATCTCGGAATGGCTATGGAAATGCCATAATAGGTAGGTATGGTGGCTGTTTTGAGGAAGATATAAGGAGGCTTATGTGTGACGGAGAGTATCATATCACAGGGTTTGGATGCACCGTCGAAGTTTGCACCAACTCTCGAGGTGAGAAAGGGCAATGCACGGTACCAAAGAGGCTAGCAATGATGGAAGGGTGAGAGTGCGTATAATCCATGGACTCAACATTAGTCATAAAGAACTCACATACTTATTGCAAAAGTTTATCAGCCCTCGAAGCAAAGTACTACTACGCATGCCCCTAGGGGGATAGATTGGTAGGAAAAGACCATCGCTCGTCCCCGACCGCCACTCGTAAGGAAGACAATCAATAAATACCTCATGCTCTGACTACGTTACATAATGGTTCACCATACGTGCATGCTACGGGAATCACAAACCTCAACACAAGTATTTATACTAATCCACAACTACCCACTAGCATGACTCTAATATCACCATCTTTATATCGCAAAACTATTGCAAGGAATCAAACATATCATATTCAGTGATCTACAAGTTTTATGTAGGATTTTATGACTAACCATGTGAATGACCAATTCCTGTCATCTCTCTAAATAGATATAAGTGAAGCTAGAGAGTTTAATTCTTTCTACAAAAGATATGCCCGTGCTCTAACAAATATAAGTGAAGCAAAAGAGCATTCTACAAATGGCGGTTTTCTATGTAAAGAGAAACAGGCAATCCAAACTTCAAATGATATAAGTGAAGCACATGAAGCATTCTATAAAGCCATACTCAAAAGATATAAGTGAAGTGCATAGAGCATTCTATAAATAAACCAAGGACTATCTCATACCAGCATGGTGCATAAAAGAGAAGTGAAAACTAAATGCAAAAGATGCTCCAAGATTTACACATATCGGATGAACGAAACGAATCCGAAAACATACTGATACTTGTTGAAGAAATAGGGGATGCCTTCCGGGGCATCCCCAAGCTTAGACGCTTGAGTCTCCTTGAATATTTACTTGGGGTTCATAGGGCATCCCCAAGATTTAGCTCTTGCCTCTCTTCCTTGTTCTCACATCGAGACCTTCTCGATCATCGAACACTACATCCACACAAAACTTCAACAGAAAACTAGGTAAGATCCGTTAGTATAATAAAGCAAATCACTACTCTAAGTACTGTTGCAAACCAATTCATATTTTGTTTTGGCATTGTATCTAATATAATACAACATTTTCATGGCTTAATCCACTGATATAAATTGATAGTTTCATCAAAACAAGCAAACTATGCATCAAAAACAGAATCTGTCTAAAACAGAACAGTCTGTAATAATCTGAACATTCACCATACTTCTGATACTTGAAAAATTCTGCAAAAATTACGAAAAATAAACAATTTGTATAGAAAGACATTGCAAAAATAATCAGAACCATTTGACGTTCCAGTAAAAAATGTAAAATCGCGCACTACAGCCAAAGTTTCTGTCCTGCACCGCACAAACCAACAAGCAATGTAAACATCCTAAAGGCAAACCTTGGCACATTATTTTTATAATACAATGGAATCGTACAAGGGAATAATTATTTTTGTTGAAAAGTTTCTGTAATCAAGATTCACAATGTTTCTGTGAGAAGTTCGAGGCTAGCTCCCACTTCAACAATGCTTGTCTTTCTCACTTTCGCTTTTCTTTTTGAAAAGTTTTGGGTTCCCCTCTTTATTTTTTTGTTTTTAAACTATATAAAAGCACTCAACAAAAATAAATGACTCTCTAAAACTTCCAGGTTGTCTCCCTGGCAGCGCTTTCTTTAAAGCCATTAAGGTAGGCATATAGTGCTCAAGTAGTGAATCCACCCGGATCCCAAGGTATATCAAAGCCAATTTTAATTAGCAATGATTTGTAATTTAGTAGTGAGCACAAGGCAACATATATCATGCAAAAACGAAGTCTAACTCTCTTCCTATGCATCGGCATGTCATAAAAGAACAATTCATGCACACAAAGTAAAGGCCAATGCATAGTATAAACAGTTTCTTGCAATTTTATCGTGTTCGAAACATAGAGAGGTGGAGATATAGTTCCTCTCTCATAATAATTGCAAGTAGGAGAAGCAAGCACATGCATATTATATCTATCAAAATCATCATGTGCAACAGTAAAAGGCAACCCATCAATATAATCCTTAATAAGCCCAAACTTCTCCGATATAGTGTAGTTTGGAGAATTCAAAAAGATAATAGGACTATCATGTGTGGGTGTAATAGCAACAATTTCATGTTTAACTTAAGGAACTATAGCAAGTTCATCTCCATAAGCCTAATTCATATTGGCATCTTGGCCACAAGCATAGCAAGCATCATCAAAAAGGGATATTTCAAAAGAATCAACGGGATCATAGCAATTATCATAGCATTCATCCTTCAGTAAGCATGAAGGGAAATTAAACAATGCATGAGTTGAAGAGTTACTCTCATTAGAAGGTGGGCATGGGTGATCAATCCGCTCTTCCTCCTTTTGTTCTTCGCTCTCCTATTCTCATAACAATATTTAAGGATAGCTAAATTTTCAGGTCTGTAGACAGCATCATAAAGATTTTCATATTCTTTGAACATAGATTCAATTTCATAAGCACCCATAAAAGCAACAAATTCTTCTATTTGTTCCACATCATAATAGTCATATATACATCTAGCATAAGAAGCCAAAGTTTCATTATCATTAAATTTGCATAAAAAGGGAAGGTGTGGAGCCTTCATCCTAGAGCAACAAGTATAATCATATCTCAAGCATAGTTGCCTAGCATACCATTTCAACATATAAATTTGATCCCATAATAGTTTCCCTTTTTGAGTCAAGCGATAATCCCTAAAGTATTCACGTTGATCCAACATGTCTCCCATTACCAAATTGAATGGGGTTTTCTCTGGATTATCAAAGTAGTACATAATATCTGTCACATAACGAGCATCGAGGGTTTTAGGAGGTTCCTCATCTCCATGAGAAGCAAGTACACCTAATTTTTCTGGTATTTCGTGTTCCATATCCATAACTAAAGATAAAGAACAACTAAGAACAGCAAATAAAAATTACTTAGTGATAAAGCAAACAAGCACACACGAGAATATTCACCCCACGCTATTGCTCCCTGGCAACGGCGCCAGAAAAAGGTCTTGATAACCCACAAGTGTAGGGGATCGCAACAGTTTTCGATAAGTAAGAGTGTCGAACCCAACGAGGAGCTAAAGGTAGAACAAATATTCCCTCAAGTTCTATCGACCACCGATACAACTCTACGCACGCTTGATGTTCGCTTTACCTAGAACAAGTATGAAACTAGAAGTACTTTGTAGGTATCGTTGGATAGGTTTGCAAGATAACAAAGATTATGTACATAAAAAGTAGGGGCTGTTTAGATAAAGACACAACTAAGTTAGTTTTAGTAAAGAGCTTTTTGTTACGAGAAAGTTATTTGTCCCTAGGCAATCGATAACTAGACCGGTAATCATTATTGAAATTTTATATGAGGGAGAGGCATAAGCTAACATACTTTATCTACTTGGAGCATATGCACTTATGATTGGAACTCTAGCAAGCATCCGCAACTACTAAAGATCATTAAGGTAAAACCCAATCATAGCATTAAAGTATCAAGTCCTCTTTATCCCATACGCTAACAACCTACTTACTCGGGTCTGTGCTTCTATCACTCACGCCACCCACCATAAGCAAATCATGAACATATTGCAAACCCTACAGCGGGAATCCCTCACGCTTGCGCGACATGAAGAGCACCTTAGGACAACACCAATAGTAAAATATGCAACTCAAAACCAATCACGATCATCAAATAACCCATAGGACAAAACGGATCTACTCAAACATCATAGGATAGCCATACATCATTGGGGAATAATATATAGCGTTGAGCACCATGTTTAAGTAGAGATTACAGCAGGTAAGAGAGAGGTTACACCGCTGCATAGAGGGGGGAAGAGTTGGTGATGATGGCAGTGAAGTTGTTGGTGAAGATTGCGGTGATGATGATGGCCCCTGGTGGCACTCCGGTGCCACCGGAAGCGACGGGGAGAGAGCCCCCCCTCCTTATTATTCTTCCTTGACCTCCTCCCTAGATGGGAGAAGGGTTTCCCCTCTGGTTCTTGGTCTCCATGGCATGGGAGGGGCGAGAGCCCCTCCGAGATTGGATCCATCTCTCTGTCTCTCCCTGTTTCTCTGTTCTCCTCTTCTACCCTTTCGCCGTTTCGTATATATATGGAGATCCGTAACTCCGATTGGACTGAAATCTTCGCCATGATTTTTTCCCAAAAATTAGCTTTCCTGCGGTCGAAGAAGGGCATCAACCCCCTTACGAGGAGCCCACGAGGGTCAGGGGCGCGCCCCCCTGCCTCGCGCCTCCCTCAGGCACCGTCTTGCGTGGAGTTTTCTTCCGAAATTCTCCAAATATTCCAAAAATATTCTCTGTCTGTTTTTATCCCATTTGGATTCCATTTGATTTGGGGTTTTTGCGAAACATAAAACATGCAACAAACAGGAACTGGCACTAAGCACTAAATCAATATGTTAGTCCCAAAAATAGTATAAAAAGTTGCCAAAGGTATATGAAAGTTGAATAATATTGGCATGGAACAATAAAAAATTATAGATACGATGAAGACGTATCAGTTTTCTTCTCTTGCACATAACCATTAGAAACAAAAGTGCATGAAGAATATGATGCAACAATGGCTATACTCATGGCACTAGGAATATGGTGCAAAGAAGGAAGATAAGCATGCTTCACAAGAGATATGTCAAAATATCCAAATATATATGAGAATGCTATGGGGGCAATCTCATTAGCAAGACTAACAACATTGTTTCACTCAATACATGACAAACCATCTAGCATGAGAGAGGCAACATATGGAGACATATGAGAACATGTAATAGTAATCATGTGTAAAGAATGGAAATGGATGACATCAACCGCATGAAACGAACAAGGATGAATCATTGGTGATGCAACATAGGCAAGCATATCAATCATAACATGCAAACTAGTAGCACGAAGATGCAACATACTAGAGGAATCCATCAAAGGAATATGGCAATAACAAGCAATATCTCCACCAAACTTGCAAATACACATATAAGAACTAGAATCAAGTGTCATGTGAGATGCAAAGCATGGGTCACAAATGCATGGCCAAAGCATAGCAATGAGCATATCATGCGAAGTGATCATGGCAATGTGGGCAAAAAGTGAGAAGTGGTAAATAACACATAACCATGTGAGGGCCACGTAGAAGAGATGCGTGAGGTCTTCGCATGAAGGGAGCAGTGGTAAGGACAATCCACGGTATCCCAAATCATCATTGCTCTCTATAGCTTGATTCATCAACTCATGGGATTGCGAGGTTGACGAGTATGCATGGGTACCTACACAAAAGAGACGCAACCCAAAGAAAGTGTGTGCGTGGTAAATGTACACATCATCCATCATGATGTGTATGTGCACGTGAAAGTTAGCGCAAGATAAGCATCACTCAAGGAAATTGGAAACATGGTATATGAACATGTGATCCATCATGAAAGAATAGTTGTTACTTATGACACAACGGGGACACAAACTGGGAATGCAAGTATATGGCACATCAATAGCATGTTTATTCATGGGAAGAATATTGTGTACACAAGTATTAGGATCATGCAATGGATAGAATGGATCAAAATCTCCTAAAATGTATGAGGAAACTATGGGGCTCTCCTCATGTGCAATAGGAGAAGCATAATATGGAGAAAATTCACATGGAAAACAATGCATGTCTGAAGCTACATGGTCGTGGCATGGCATATGATGGAACTGATGCAAAGGGAGCATATCAATATCATCACAAGAAAAACAAATGCCAATAACCATGGGTTTGTCATCTATGCCATATGTGCAAATTGGGTATATTTTAATGGCATATGCATAGTCACTATGATGAGATTGCAAATATGACATATGGGAGATCTCATGCATAGGATATGAAAAGTCAAGCGAATTGTCAAAAATGATGTGCCCAATAGAATTATCACAAGAGATCCTATGTAACATGGCATCACAACTAATATAATACACATGAAAATCATCAAACTCATCATAAATGGGTAAACCATTGCATGGGGAAATCATACTAGCATGAAGCATGGTAATAGGTGGATCAACATCATGCGAGCAATCAATGTCAAGAATGTCCACTAGTGGGACTAGAGCATCACCATCACCTATGTTACTTTGTCATTCCACTCATGTGGTGTAGGTGAGGTGGCAAAGACCAAATCGTGGTCAACGTCATCATCGTGATGGAACCATGTGGGGGGTGCATCACATTCCACCATGGACATCATCTTGGCCAAAGGAAGGGCGAAGTCATCGAGGATCGGCGTGTCATCATATGAGGAACCTAGCACCAAATGAAAAGACACAATAGAGGTGGAGGTTAAGTTGTTAGAAATCGAAATGGCCTCACATGCCCTATCAACTACCTCACTCTCTCTATGTGGTGGTGGCTCACTCACTCCCTCAAGGTAGGTGCACTCTATGTCACATATGGTGGAATCACTCAAATCACTCAAGTGGTGGTGGTAGCTCTCCTCACATGGGAATTGGGGAAGCTCATCATATATGGGGCAAGTGGTGAAGTCACTCTCACTCAATATGGTGGCATATGTCACTCAACTCATCACCATACGCCTCCTAGCTCAAAGGGGAAATTGTATGCTCAACCATCTCGTAGTCGTCGCCGTGGATGAAGGCTAAAGATGACAGATCATCACTCTCACCTCCAAAGATGGAAGCATCATCCCTGCTCTCAACCATATCGCTCACCTCCAAACACTACTGCAGGATGGTCCAAATGCGACACTACGATCAGAGACCCTTCGACGAAACTGTGTGCGATGCCATAATCGCAAAAGTGGTGTAAAAAACCGTCAAAAAGGTGCAAAACGTTTGCGATGATGGATGCATCAGACACGGTTCAGATTTTAGTTGCGTGTGCGATGCAGGGCATATAGTTCAGTTCAATTAACTGTTTGGGATGAGGAGGAACAAAAGAAACAGGCAGCCAGATGAAGGCGTGTGCGATATATAGCATACGGTTCACTAGGATGAACTGTGTGTGATTAGGCAACACAATGGAAACATTTCAACTGAGCAAGATGTGTGTGATATGCGGCAAACAAGTCAGTAATCAGAAATGTGTGCGAAGACCAATAATAACACAGATGATTGCTGCTAATAAGCCGTGTGATTTGCTCTATCTACAGTAGAAGAACATGTATATATATATAACTGAAATAAACATCCAATTACATAAGTGACTATATAGATCATTCACACAAACCTCAATAAACATTTGCATGCATTCTAAACTAGGAGAAACAATCGTCTAGTCATATACTTCGTATGACACTCCCACCACTGCTATGTGGCTCGATCCCTCATCTAGGTCAGGAAAAAGATAGTTCCTCATGTCAACGATTCGCCTGTACATCTCATAGCTTGTGTACGCGTCCATGGCCGCGTACTTGACATGTTGTTCATCCAGTCTCTTATGCCACACACTGTGCCAGGCGTTCCTGTCCTTATTGCTCTCATTCTTCATCTTCATGTAGTAGTGGTCGATGATGGCCGAGGCGAGGTCAACCAGGGAGTTCAGTTTGTTTTTGTCGCTGCCCAAACCTTGTAGTGGCGCTGGATGTTGACAAGATTCGGGCATTTCAAGCATGAAACCTTGAGCGCTTTTAGATCGTTGGTGGTGTCCACCGTAGCGAAATTTTAGTCGGAGCCATTGATAAACCTGGAGAAACGCTCGCAAGGCGTTGTGGCCAGGTGGTAGTGGTAGACGAGGACATCATGTCGCACACACAACTGGGCGACGACAACCTTCTGATTGTGCCCGGCATGACCCATGGTGTACTCAAGGTCGAAGCTGACCACTTGGTATTTGTCCTCGGCAAGGAACTGCTCCGTAGTTTGGATGGAGCTCTCCACCGAGACCGGATCATTCGTTTACACCACCGAGAGAGCCTCCCCCCTCATGTGGGTGTCCACGACATGTTGCGTGGTGAACTGCCCGCCGTTGTCGTCGTCGGCCGCTGGGAGCGCCATTGGAGCCACGGGGAGTGCCATTGGAACTGCTGGATGTCCTCTCTGTATGTGTCCTCGTGGGTGTGCTTACTGTGTTGTGTGAGATGAGAGACGAACGTAAATGGCCACAGGAATAAAAGGGGGTCGGGCGTCGTGGATTCTTGGCGCGTCCGCATGGCAGTTTTCGAAGCAGGTAATTGCATCGTCGCGTTGCGCCCGGCGCAACCGCATGCACACGAACGTGCGTGATCGTGCGCCGGCCCCAAACACTGGCAACACGCGTGGAGGGATGAGGGTAGAGCACCCGGAGGGACGCGAGAGTAGAGAGCGTGCGACGGGACGCGAGCAGAGTGCGCCACGGCCGCCTGAACCGCAAGCAACCACACGCATAGAGCAGTTGAGCACGCAGGAAATGGTCGCCTACAAGCCGGCCGACAGTTGCGTCGCTGCGTAGAGAGCGACCGTGTGCTACCACCTCCGTCTAGTCTATAGTCCCCTTTCTATTCTGTGCCATACCTTGTCCTCAAATTTAACCAACAGAATGTTAATGCATGTTATAAAAAATATATAATTGGAAACTATGTTCAAATACGAATCCAACTATATAATCTTTGGCGAGATGCATTCGTATTTTATTTGTTAAATCATACTTATAAACCAGGATGGGGGTATAGTAGGTAATTAAATAGCAAACATTTTTTATTAACCATATGTGTACGTGGCCTTTCGTCCTCCTCTCGCACGTCTTGTCACCCCGCTGTCGCAGACGGCTTACAGCACAAGCTTGCGCAGCACGCGGGGGCGTTCTTTTGGCCAAATGGTGGCGCCAATGAATCATTGGTGAGCCTGTTCCCGCGCAACCTCGCAGGTTCCCGTGCAAGCTTCCCGCCCGACTCGGTGAAATCCCCCAAAATCCCAATGCTTACCGGCCTTCTATAAAAACCCTCATGGCCGGCGAGTCCTGCGTCGCATTTTCCCCTCCCTCCCTGTAGCTTATCTCGTCTGCTTCTCCCTCAATCGCCAATGGCAACAGTCCGTCGTCGTCTCTCAGCCACTCCGCCGTCATCAGAGGAGGCTAGACCGCGGCGGCGGCGCAGTCCCTGGCGTAGTGTAGTGCGCTTGGCGTCCCTGTTAGGTGTGTGCGAAAAACCCACCACACGCTCTGCCGCCGATGCCCATCGGCAGCTGTTGCCGTCCACCATTGCTGCCACACCACTGTCGAAAGCCAGGGCCATTGCCCACTCCGCGGCCACGGCCCGAATGCAGGAGGTGGCCATCCTGGCCTCCACCCCACTGTCGGCCACCGTGGCCATCACCCGCTCTGCCACCGCAGCCCGAAGGCAGGAGGTGGTGGTCGTGGCCGCCACCCTGTCGTCGGCTGCCATGTCTGCCAGCCCACCGTCGGCCGCTGGGGTCATCATCCGCTCCGCCACCGCCGCCCAAAGGCAGGAGGCGGTGGTGGATGCCCACTCGTGCGTCAGCGACCTTGCTTGCTACACCGAGTTCCTGCGGGAGGACGAGGAGCGCCTTGTCGAGCACGCAAAGAGCCTTACCACCGCCGTGGCCGTGGCACACGTCGCCTCAGAGGAGAGAACTCAGGATATCTACAAGGAGAACTACCGCTTTGAGAGGCGTCGTCTGGAGCGGCAGAGGGCATTCAAGGTGAGCGTCGCTGAAGCTGCAATAGCGGCAGGCACCGTATTGCCGTTGGCGAGCTCGTCGGTCGGCTCCTCCTTATCCGCCTCTTACTGAGCGCGCTCGGTAGAGGAGAGGCAGCCGGAAGTAGTACAAAGCCCCTCCAAAGTAGTAGTAGTAGTATTTAGGGGCTATCTTGGTCAGTTCTTCTGACTATAGATGTGGTGGAACTGTACAACCTACTTAAAATTAGCTAGTATATATAGTTGAACTAGCTATTTCAGTACATGGTTGGCAACAATTTGGGAAAAGTTTGGTCGGTTCAGCTATTGAGTTGAACTGTTTGTAGAAATTAAGAACGACTGCTTAATCTATGAATGAAATCTATGCTTAATTACTGAATTTTAGATGCAAAAATTAGATATTGCAAGTGATTTTTAGCTTCATATTTTGACAAATCGCAGTGTTACAAGGTTGACAAATGGCAATGTTACTAGATCAACAAATGTCAATCTTTCCAGTTTGACAAATGCTAACATACCCAATATGACAGATGCAAATGGCACCAAATTGTTTGTAACTGGTTGCACACGGGTCATCCAAAAGAATTGTTTGCGTTGAAGAGATGCACAAATCCTACTCTCACTTAGCATCATGTCATCCCGGGGTCGATGGGCGGGGGCAGGAGGACGGCAGCTAGCGGCGCTGAGAGGTAGCGCTCAACGGCAGCATCGCATGCCGCTGAGGGGGCACGCGCACGGAGAGGAAGGCGGGCGGCCATGGAAGTCAAAGGGCTCGCTTCCCAATGAGCCTGCGTAGCGTACAACTCGCACGCTTCCCGGTGAGCCTGCGCATTTGAGGACAGCTTGCACTCCTCTCGGTCAACCTGCGCACCGGAGTGCGCTCGCACGCCTCCCATTCAGTCAAGGTCAAGCAGCTATCTGCACGGCACCTCCTACAGCCATTAAAACCAAGACATGGCGTCACGTGAATGATTAACAGAACACACACGGTTTGAATTATACAAACGTTTGAGATATTAAAGTGGCAGCTATAATGCCTTTGTTGGCTGTCATTATTCGAGTGCGCCTTCTCTCAAAATGGATGCAAAAAAACCACAGCATGTCGGGTGCCATTCCATGATAGCATGCCAAGTTTTATGAATTTCAGACGAGTTTTGGATTTACTAGAATTTAAAAACTAGGCATCTCAATTTTTTGCCGGCAATCAACGGGTGCCCTGGTGTTTGAAATTCATTCCCATTTCTTGCATGGGACCTAAGCATACACCCAAGGACACAGATTTGATTTTTCAACCAATTTATATGCACTGGAGCATGTGCATGTAGTTCAAATTTGAATTATGCACATAAATGCATTGAAAACTCAGTTAATGCATAAAAATGTCCAAACGAACCCTGGAAAATAACAAAAAATGACACAACAATCTTGTTGTTCTATGTTGACATGAGAAAATTTTGGAAGCAATAAGAGGCAATGGATATCGTTTCGTTCCCAAAGTTGGGACGTTCCCTACCGAAACCATCATGCTTATTGTGAGAAGCTCTGGTTTGTGAGAAGCATATAACCAAACCAGCCCCAAATGGGACAAAAAATTTACCACGCCATGTTGATGACGCTCCATGATAGCATTCCAAGTTTCATGAATTTCATAGAAGTTTTGGATTTACTAGAATTTCAAAACCAGGCATCTCAATGTTTTGCCGGCAATCAACGGTGCCCTGGTGTTTGAAATTCATTCCCATTTCTTGCATGGGACCTAAGCATGCACCTAAGGACACAGATTTGATTTTTCAACCAATTTATATGCACTAGAGCATGTGCATGTAGTTCAAATTTGAATTATGCACATAAATACCTTGAAAACTCAGTTAATGCATAAAATTGTCCAAACGAACCACGAAAAATCACAAAAAATGACACAACACTCCTGTTTTTCTATGTTGACACGAGAAATTTTTGGAAGCAATAAGAGGCAATGGATATCAGTTCGTCCCAAAAGGTGGGACGTTCCCTACCGAAGCCATCATGCTTCTTGTGAGAAGCTCTGGTTGGTGAGAAGCATATACCCAAACCTGTCCCAAATGGGACAATTTTTTTACCATGGCATGTTGATGCCGCTCCAAGATAGCATGCCTAGTTTCATGCACTTCAGACGAGTTCTGGATTTACTAGAATTTAAAAACCACACATCTCAATGTTTTGCCGGCAATCAACGGTGCCCTGGTGTTTGAAATTCACTACCATTTCTTGCATGGGACCTAAGCATGCACCCAGGGACACATATTTGATTTTTCAACCAATTTATATGCACTAGAGCATGTGCATGTAGTTCAAATTTGAATTATGCCATAAATGCATTGAAAACTCTGTTAATGCATAAAAATGTCCAAACGAACCCCGAAAAATCACAAAAAATGAAACAACACTCCTGTTGTTCTATGTTGACACGAGAAAAATTCTGGAAGCAATAAGAGGCAATGGATATTGTTTCGTCCCCAAAGGTGGGATGTTCCCTACCGAAACCATCATGCTTGTTGTGAGAAGCTCTGGTTTGTGAGAAGCATATAGCCAAACCTGCCCCAGATGGGGCAAAAAATTTACCACGGCATGTTGATGCAGCTCCATGATAGCATGCCTAGTTTCATGAATTTTAGACGAGTTTTGGATTTACTAGAATTTAAAAACCAGGCATCTCATTGTTTTGCCAGCAATCAACGGTGCCCTGGTGTTTGAAATTCATTCCCATTTCTTGCATGGGACCTAAGCATGCACCCGTGGACACATATTTGATTTTTCAACCAATTTATATGCACTGGAGCATGTGCATGTAGTTCAAATTTGAATTATGCACATAAATGCATTGAAAACTCAGTTAATGCATAAAATTGTCCAAATCAACCCCAAAAAATCACAAAAATTGACACAACACTCCTGTTGTTCTATGTTGACATGAGAAATTTTTTGGAAGCAATAAGAGGCAATGGATATCGTTTCGTCCCCAAAGGTGGGACGTTCCCTACCGAAACCATCATGCTTGCTGTGAGAAGCTCTGGTTTGTGAGAGGCATATACCCAAACCTACCTCAAATGGGACAAAGATTTTACCATGGCATGTTGATGCCGCTCCATGATAGCATGCCAAGTTTCATGACTTTCAAACAATTTTGGATTTGCTAGAATTTAAAAACTAGGTATCTCAATGTTTGCGGCCCAGTGACGGTGGCAGGGTGTTTGACATTCATTCCCATTTCTTGCATGGGACCTAAGCAAGCAACCAAGGACACATATTTGAATTTTAAACTAATTTATGTGCATTAGAGCATGTGCATGTAGTTCAAATTTGAATTATGCACATGAATGCACAGAAAACTCAGTTAATGTATAAAAATGTCCAAGCGAACCCCGAAAAATCCCCAAAATTGACACAACACTCTTGTTGTTCTATGTTGACACAAGGAAAAAAATTGAAATCGAGAAGAGGCAACAGATATCGTTTCATCCAGAAAGGTGAAATGTTCCCTATCGAAACCACCACACTTGTTGTGTGAGAAGCTCTGGTTTATGATAACCATATACCCAAACCTGCCCCAAATGGGACAAAAATTTTACCACGTCAAGTTGAGGCCGCTCCATGATAGCATGCGAAGTTTCATGAATTTTGGACGAATTTTGGATTTACTAGAATTACAAAGGCAAGTACATCGACGTTTGCCGGAGAGCCAAGGTGCCGTGGTGTTTGAATTTCATCCCCATTTCTTGCATGGGAGATAAGCATAAACCCATGGACACATATATTATTTTACAACCCAGGTTGGTGCACCAGAGCATGTGCATGTTGTTTAATTGTGAATTGTGCACCTGAAATGGCTAGAAAACCATTTTAAAGTATAAAATGTTCAAATGAACCCTGAATAATTCAAATTCTTTTACGACACACATAGAGTTGCATGTTCACTCCAGATAAAAGGTCTAGCAATTCAAACACCGTCCATTACTGCTGTGACCAAATTATGTAATCCAAATCAAGATGAAAAATCAAGTAGATCACACACAGTTTATTATCACCAACCGTGTGAGATGCAGCACAAAATATCCTGGAGCACCGTCGGTGTATAGTACACCTATATGGCTTACACGAGAAGGTGCGTCGGCTACAGTCCAAAGCCAGCGTCTGAAGCACACTAGCTCGCTCCCCAAATATCATTTCACTGTTCAATCGTTGATGGTTAAAGATGGGCATGTGGACCCGTGTCGTGAGGGCAACTTCGATGGCCCACTCCGGCGAGAGCGGGCCACATCCGCCATGCGCATGCTAACAACATGCATGAGCGCGGCCACAATCTGCAACCAGGCGGCCATGGCAGCCCAAACGCCCATTGTTGCTTCTCAGGTGGCGGCAGCAACATCTGGCTCGGGGATAACAACTGGCGAGAGCGGCACAGTAGCTATCCGTTCTGCAGCGACAGCCTTAGCCCAGATGGAGGCCGCCCATGACCATCTCGAGGCCGCCCACGCCCAGCTCCTGGCGGTCACCGCACAAATCGAACGAAGCTTCTCTGACAACAGTAGGCAACCCACGACCGAAGAGCTGGCAATCACCGAGAGCGTACGAGTAGTTGTCCATTCCTCCGCCACATACCTTGCGACGACGGAGCTCGTCTAAGCCCAGATCACGCCCGCCCACGCCCAGCTCGTGGCGGCCTTTTCCAAAGAGAAGGCGAACACAGATGGCAAGATTCTTGCCGAGTATGGTGCGATGGATGCCATGGAGCCCCTTCCCCAGGAGACCGTCGGGCGCGAGCTGGACATGTGGTGTAGGGTGGAACCCTAAGTGGAGATCTTTCATTAATTGGAGGGGGAATCCCCAAGAACAAGGTGAACACAAGAGGGAAAACACTCAATTGACTATATCCAATCACACATATGCTAGATCCAATCACACAAAGAGAGATACAATGATTCAAAGACAACAAAGGAAAGATACAAGGTGCTAGTTCATCCCAATCCTATGAGGAATGAGGTCTTGGTGATCCTATGATGGGGATCTATCCACTAGGGATCTTCTCCATAGGAGGTCTTGATCTATCCACTAGGGATCTTCTCCATAGGAGGTCTTGATCTCCAATGGAGAGGTCTCTCTCTCTCTCCCTCAAGAGGAGGAGTGGTACAAGGAGCAAAGGAGGTCTTGATCTATCCACTAGGGATCTTCTCCATAGGAGGTCTTGATCTCAATGGAGAGGTCTCTCTCTCTCTCTCAAGAGGAGGAGTGGTACAAGGAGCAAAGCTCTCATATGTCTATCATATCCTTTGCTAACCCTAACAAATGGTCTAGGTACGGAATATATAGGTGGCTGGAGGTGAGGGACGAGGTGGATGAAGAGGAGGCCCAAACAGCAATCACAGCCGTCCATCCTGTAGGGCCCGTGCGCACGGGGTAAGTTGGGCCCGTGCGCACGGGGGTCCCGTGGGCACGGTACAGGCCCGTGCGCACGGGGTGCTCCGGCGCCAGCTCTCTGTGTAGCCCGTGCGCACGGGGTCTTCGAGGGCCGTGGGCACGGGGTCGCTGGGAAGTGCAGAGTTGATCTTCGTGCACTCCTTCTTCTTCCTTGTGGCCTTGGGGTCCTTCTCCTTGGCCTCCGGGAAGCTCCTTAGCTGCTTGGCGGCGGTCGCCCTCGTACCTAATGATGCACAACGTTCCGGTGAGGTAGGACCAAGTCCCATAGATATTCATGTAAATCTTGAAGAGGAGCGGGTTCACCTTAAGTCCGGTAGGTCCACTTGGGGCTTGATGTGCTATGAAGGTGTACATGGAGATGAACGTAGGATGCTCCGCATCATCTCCCCTCCCTTGGGAAAGATCCGACCTCGGATCGTGATCCTCATCACCATGGAAACGGTTGTCGTGGACGGACTTGAAGTTGGACGGAGTTGAAGGACATGGCGCAATCCAAGTACTCCAAGGTGTCTCCTAGTGGTAGCATGCAAAAAGAGCAAACACAAGCGACACTCGGAAATACAATGGTTAGCGCACACAAAGTGTCCATCAAATAAGCATAAGTCCGTGCGGCAAGATTGTTCGTGACAAAGCGCATGAAGCTTATCAAGATGATGTAAAATGACATGTAAAGCATTCATGGGAGGAAAAGCATTC
Source organism: Triticum urartu (assembly GCF_003073215.2). Lineage (NCBI taxonomy): Eukaryota > Viridiplantae > Streptophyta > Magnoliopsida > Poales > Poaceae > Triticum > Triticum urartu. The sequence continues at coordinate 270,448,264 of NC_053027.1, forward strand.
ATTGTGCACACAAATGTATTGTGAATATGATCAATGCAACCACGGTGCAAAATGATGTCATAGTGAGACGGTTTATCAATAGCATGAATATGGTAATGGATGCTCAATGTGATATGTCATGCAATTGATGGTAGGCAATAAGATCATGATGTATGAATATGCCATCAAGAAAGATCACAACAAATTTGCTAAGGAAATGCACAAGCTCATATATCATGGATGACATGGGAATACAAGATGCAACAAGGCAATCATAATGTGAGTCAATCCATGCATAAGATGCAAATTTGTCATGTGTATGATATGTCCATCGAGCATGACATGTGTGAACACAATCAACAAATATGGAGGTGTTGGTACAATGCTCGATGTCGTGGCATGAGTGGAGGTTCGAAGGTGCATCCAATAAGTCCGAGCGCTCCTCAACTTGAAGGTCCATGGGTTCCATCTCCAATGTCGGTCCTCCATCCAATAGATGTAACATGTAGACAAGAAGAAGGAAACAACAATGAAAGAGTGACCCATCCAATATGCATATTTGAGGATGGCTCAAAGGGAAGGAGTTCACCTTTAGGAGATTCTCGCAAATGTTGGTGTTGCACATCGTGTATGCCTTCACATGACCAAATTGTCTCATGACGGTATCGCCTTGTGAATCCTTCAACATGAAAGAACATGACAAACACTCGGAAAAACAAATGAGGTTAGCGGAGATGCAAAACCTATCATTCGTGTGGTAAAATACCCAACAAGTGGATGCATCATGCTCATCATAAGAAAGGACAAGGGAGCATTTCATAGTATGGAGGCATATGATGCGAGAACAACCAAATACATAGGCTCAATCAAGCAAGCATGCATCACAAGTAAAGTGTCCAAGTCTCCACGATCAATAGCTGCAACAATTGGAGGCAAGCGACAATGAACAAAATATATCATGTGAGAGGCATGAACATATACGTCATCAACCCAAGAAAGCAAGTAAGAATGGAACATGGGTGATGCGACAAAGCAAGCAATCATATGCAAGGCAAGCAAGCTAGTAGTGCGAAGATGCAACGTACTAGAAGGAATCATGTCAAGTATGTCATGTGTGCAAATGTGTGTATGAATAATTCACAAGACATAGCACAAGCATGAAAGGAGGATATGAGCAAAATAGCATCAATAGCATGAGGCACATGATAAACATGGCAATAGCAACAAGGATCTCCACCAAGCATGCAAATACACATAGGAGTAGCATAATGGTGAATCATGGGTAGATGCAAGCAAGGGTCACAATTGCATGGCAAAGAAGCAAGCATAGCATGCAAAGTGAACACGGTAAAATGAGCAGAAGCGAAGCGGTATATAGCCCATAGCCGTGTGAGAGCCAAGTGAGAGAGATGCGCGTAGTCGTTGCGCGAAGGAACGGTGGTAAGGATAGTTCACGGGATCCCAAGTCATCTTTGCTCTCAAGAGCTCGTTTCGTCAACTCTTGGGATTGAGAGGTTGACGAGTATACGTGAGTACCTACACAAAACAAAGACAAAGGGAAAATTGTGTGTGCGTGGTAGATGTACACATCATCCATCATGATGCGCACGTGCTTGTGTTGGTTAGCACAAAATAGCCAATGCTCAAATAAATGAGATGCGTGATATAGAAACATGTCATCCATCATGATAGGTTTGTTGTTATGTATAGCATAATGGAGACTCAAATTGTGCAATGCATCATGATATATATGTAGAGCATTGTTATTCATGGAATGCATATGGTGCAAGCAATTATGAGAAGTCATGCAAAGTATGGAATGCATCAAAATCTCCTAATATGTATGAGGAAACTATGGGGGTCTCCTCATGAGCATTAATGGAAACATCACATGGAGAATATTGACAACATCCAAAACAATGCATATTTGGAACTGTGATCATGGCATGGCATAGTAGATGAATTGCGCAAATCATGTAAAGGAAGCATGGCAATATCATCACATGAAAAACAAAAGCCAATGACCATCATCTCGTCATCTATGCCATAAGTGCAAATGGGATTGATTTTAATGGGGCATGCATAGTTACTATGTTGAGATTGAAATGATGCAATATGGGATATCTCACTCATAGCATATGACAAGGTTAATGGATTGTCAAACATGATGTGACCAAGAATTTTCACATGATATCCTGTGAAGCATAGCATCACAACTAGGCAACTCAACATGCTCATCATCATATTTATCATAAATAGGTAAGTCATGACATGAAGAAGTCGCACTAGCATGAAGCATGGGTATAGGTGTGTCAACATCATGCAAGCAATCATTCGTAAAATAGTCCACTAGTGGGACAAGAGAAGCACCATCACCTATGTTACCTTTGGAGCATCGCTCATGTGTTGTAGGTGAGGTGTCGAAGACCAAGTCGTGGTCATCTTCATCTTGATGGAACCATGTGGGGGGTGCATCATCGTCCACCATGGCCATCATTCGTCTCCATTGGAGGTATGGACTCGTCGAGGATAGGCGTGTTCATGTAGGAGACCTAGCACCAAAGAAGAAAACACACTCGGAGTAGAGGTTAAGTCGTTAGAAATCAAAGTGGCCTCACATGCCTGTCTCAACTACCTCACTCACTAAGTGTTGTGGCTCACTCACTCCCTCTCGGATGCTCTCACTCATATGGTTGGTGGAGTCACTCAAATGGCTCTCAACCTCACATAGGATGTGTGGCATGCTCTCAAGTGTGGGGCTAGTGGTGGTCACACTCATCCTCTCATAGGAAATGCTCTCAATGTCATGTGGTGGAGTCACTCATGTCACTCATGTGGTGGTGGCTCTCCTCACATGGCAATTGGGGCATCTCGTCACATGTCGTTGTCGGAGAGATGTTGGTGCAAATGTCTCCATGCTCAATCATGTCGTGGTCGTAGCCGTGGATGAAGGCCGAAGATGGCACATCATCACTCTCCTCGAAGACCAAAGATAAGGTCTCATGAGCGGTCTCGTAGCTTGACTCGGAGTATGAGTCCAATATGGGCGCCGTCTTCATGTTGTTGAAGAGGTTCGTGCTCGTCGCCGTGGTCGAAGGGGATGGCCCTTGCTCGACCTTCTTGTCGCCGTCTTGTTGTTGGAGGCCCATGAATGTGGCACCTCGTAGCTCGTCTCCATGACCGAAGGGAAATTCCCATGCTCGGCCATCTTCCTTGAGGGGCTTCCGAAGATGGAAGTGTCGCCCTCGCTCGTAGTGTCGCCTTGTGTTGAAGATGTCGATGTAGGCGAACTCATGGGAAGTAGGCGAAGATGCTACGTCCGAAAGGCGAGAGATGCCTTGATAGCACTTGGCGAAGATGCCGAAGTGGTTGTTGTAGCCGTAGCGTGCTCTTGGTGGTGCTTGTCTCGCGGTCTTCTCTTTGGTCATGAAGTTTGGACTTGGCGTGAAGTAGGGCTTGTTGGGACTTGTAGGTAGGCGCTCTCGAGCATCTTCATGTTGATGGTGGCGTTGTCGCACTTGAGCTCGTAGTAGATGTCGTTCGTCGTCGTCGTGCACATGTTGCTTGGAGGTGACTTGCCCTTCATGACGAGGTGGATCACGAACGTGATGGTGGTCGCCATGGAGATGTGGACGTGGACGACTTGCGCTTGTGTCGCTTGGGCGCTCCGAAGAGGATCGATGTGCTTGCCGCCGCCTTGAAGATGACGAAGGGGAAGTAGACTTGATCAAGGCCCGAATCTCCTCCATCCTTGCATCTTGCTCCTCCTTTTGTGCGGAAAGCTTGTTGTCGATGTAGTCCCTTTTCCTCGCTTCGGAGTGGCGAATGTCAATGGAGAGGTTCTCGATGCGCTCTCGCAATCTTGATTGTGTGCCTTGCATTTGTCGTTGTAGATCGAAGATTGACGTTTGGTGATGTAGTTGTTCACGCCGTCGTTGTTGTCGAAGACCGGAGATGAAATGCCTTGCCTATCCATCACAAGACTCGCGCAAATATGAGTGGAAGAAAGGAAAGAACTAGACCAATGTACCTTATCCAATGTTGAGGATGGATCAAAGATCACTCAATAATGTATCAAGGAAATAGCACAATTGGTACCGGATCTTGTCAATTCTCACACCTACACAAATAAGGCTTATGGTGGAGCTCGGTGAGGATAGTGGCACAAAAATTTGATGAAAAATGTTAGCAAGAGTCAATAATGTTGGAAAGATTCACAAATTCGCAAGTGAAACAAGTAGACCAATAGCAATATGTGGCACACGGAAAACACACACACGATAGATAAATGGGGTCGTGCAACCAAGGAATGAGCACAAAATGTGGAATCCACGGAAAACGCTCGTGTTGCACAACTCAAGAGAGACGCTAGCACGATTGCTCAATAGGCGGATACGACACTTGTGCACAACCTATAAGATGCAAAATGTATGAGCTTTCTATCCCAAGTATGCTATATGTATGATGTTCCCGTTGTTCTTCTCAAGATGATCCAAGATGATCGGATATGACAATCTTATGTGCAATGTGGTATGATGCTATGGCACTTGCTTACAAGCTCTTTGCTCTCTTTTCTTTTGCTTAAAAGCTTTTTCTTTTTTTTTGATATGGCCACTATGCGAAATGCACAAACCAAGATAGCAATTGTGTATATGCGGGAACAATCTTGTGACACAAGAGATGATATGATACCAATATGATATGGTATGTATGCAATGGGAGGTGTAGATCACTAATGTGCACAAGTAACGTTGCCGGCAATACTCAAATGGCTAGTCTCGATAGGCAAGTGACGCAAAATGGGCTAGGGGTTATCAATGCAATTGCAAGGGTGATTGTACAATGGTGTCGTCGAGGTTACCGTCCTTGAAGATGGTGAGTGGCGGTGTTCTTGATGTAGATACCAAGATGATGGAGACTCGTAGCCGAAACACCTTAGGAAACGGTAAAAACCGCGAACTCAAAATCTCAAGGGCAAAGTGGTGGTAGCGGGATGCGGTGGTGGTGTTGCGGAAGCTCAATGGGAATTGCAAATGCAATGATGGGTTATGCGAGTAGGCAATGCGGAAGAGGAGGGTAAGGTGGTGGACTATACACGGTGTCGGAGTTGGAAGCTCGGTCCCTAAGTAGCCGAAACACCTTAGGAGACACAACTCACAACACAAACAAAATTGGGTTAAGTTGGGGTGGAAGAAGTGTATGGTGTAAGCCTATGCGGGAGTTATGGTGGTGGTGGTGGTTGGTCAAGAAACAATCGTCCCTAAGTAGCCGAAACACCTTAGGAGACTCGAATCGCTACTCAAGCAACCACAAATGCTATAAGGAACAAAATTGGTTAGGTTGCGGAAGTTTGTGGTGGTTATGCGGAGGTTGTGGTGGAAGCCCTAGGCAAAGATGCCAAAGTTCCAAAAATTTGATGGAGTCAAATGGTGATGGTACCTATCTAGTGGATGGGGGATGTCAATAGCTACTCAACGAGCTAAAGAACGCGAAAATCGGACTCCGGATGTGGAAGTTATGGCGAAACGGTGAAGCACTCGCGGCTGTCCTGGGGGGGGGGGTCGTGCGCACGGGGGTAGGAGCCCGTGGGCACGGGGTCCCGTGCGCACGGTACATCCATGGGCACGGGGTGTCCAGAGAGTTTTCGGGGGCCCGTGCGCACGGGGTCTGGGGTCCGTGGGCACGGGGTGGGCTGAAATTTCGCGATTTCGTGGCGGAAAATGGAGATTTCTTGGGCAAAATTGGGGAGATTTTGGGGATGGATGGTGGGGAAAAGATGGGGGAAAGCTAGATCCACTTGAAACCAAGCAAATCCATGGATCAAATCCAACAAAACATCATCAAAACCAACAAATCACAAAAAAATTGGGGCTATTTTTGGTGGGGAATTTTCGAATTTGGACGAAATCAACAAAACTAGGCTAGAAAACAAAGAGGGGCTCCAATTTCGTGATACCTGGCTCATGATACCAAAATGGTGTAGGGTGGAACCCTAAGTGGAGATCTTTCACGAATTGGAGGGGGAATCCCCAAGAACAAGATGAACACAAGAGGGAAAACACTAAGGTGCTAGTTCATCCCAATCCTATGAGGAATGAGGTCTTGGTGATCCTATGATGGGGATCTATCCACTAGGGATCTTCTCCATAGGAGGTCTTGATCTATCCACTAGGGATCTTCTCCATAGGAGGTCTTGATCTATCCACTAGGGATCTTGTCCATAGGAGGTCTTGATCTCCAATGGAGAGGTCTCTCTCTCTCTCTCTCAAGAGGAGGAGTGGTACAAGGAGCAAAGCTCTCATATGTCTATCATATCCTTTGCTAGCCCTAACAAATGGTCTAGGTACGGAATATATAGGTGGTTGGACGTGAGGGACGAAGTTGATGAAGAGGAGGCCCAAACAGCAATCACAGCCGTCCATCCCGTAGGGCCCGTGCGGACGGGGTAAGTTGGGCCCGTGCGCACGGGGTCCCATGGGCACGGTACAAGCCCATGCGCACGGGGTGCTCCAGTGCCAGCTCTCTGTGTAGCCCGTGCGCAAGGGGTCTTTGAGGCCCGTGGGCACGGGGTCGCCTGGGAGGTGCAGAGTTGGTCTTCGTGCACTCCTTCTTCTTCCTTGGGGCCTTGGGGTCCTTCTCCTTGGCCTCCGGGAAGCTCTCTGGCTGCTTGGTGGCGGTCGCCCTCGTACCTAATGATGCACAACATTCCGTGGTGAGGTAGCGACCAAGTCCCATAGATATTCATGTAAATCTTGAAGAGGAGCGGGTCACCTTAAGTCCGGTAGGTCCACTTGGGGCTTGATGTGCTATGAAGGTGTACATGGAGATGAACGTAGGATGCTCCGCATCAACATGGAGGCGGTGGGGGAGATCGACGAGCACCAGATGTAGTAGTACTCTTTGTTTAGTTTAATTAAGAGCGATGGTCTTTAATTTGTTAGAGTAATGTTTAGGTCAGCCAGCTCTGTTTAATTGCTGAACTTGCTCGATTAAGAAGTTAGTCTCCTTTGTGTACCCACATTATGCAATGACGTGGATGACCACTGTAACCATGGAAATTCAAACCAAAAATTTTCACGTTCAAACTCATCACACACGGGTTAAGCTATCTAAATCGTTTGTGATGTTCACATATCGTACACAGTTCTGAATAAGGGACCGTGTCTAATGACACTTTGCGCGCCAGTTTTTTTGCTGAAGCGGTTCCAAATTTTCGGCTTCCGCGGAAATATCTACCTCCCGCCCCACCCACTTACCAAAAGCGACATTTCTCCTATTTCCTCCTTCCTTTCCAAGTTGAAACCTTCACTCCTTGCTTGCAATGCCACCTCCTCGTCGGCGACCCTCCTTCACGCTGCTCGACATTGTCTATCCAGGCAGGTAATCCACACCCAACCCCCATCCTCCTCCTCCTTCCACATCCCACATGCCCCAACCACCGGCGCGAGCGCGATACCTTCCACCCAAATCACCGACCCCTCCACCAAATAAGCACAACCCTAAGCCATGGTGCACGCAGTATAGCTAGGATCTCAAGGAGCATTTGGCAGCGGAGAAGCAAATCATGGCCGCACGCGGGGATGAGGTCACCATGGCTGCCATTCGTGCCGACCCCCCAGATCTTGGAGGAGCACCTTGCCATTTGCTAGCTACGCCGGTTAAGCATGCTTGGTTTACCCGCTGCGTGTGCTGCTCCTGCCTTTCCTTCACAAATTCTAGTGAATCATGCTATCTAATTTTACCATGCAATCTGTTGCTCTAGTGTATATGTTCTATATGTCGTGCAGTGTGGTGCTCACTTATTAACTATTTTGTTAATGAGTTGTCGCCTTCAGTTAACTGTTTGGTTCAATTCTGCAAATTTGATGTCAATTCTTCAGGCTGCAATTTTGTATTATCTTCCATGTGAGAAATAAATCGAATTTATCTTTACAAAATACATGAGAAACGAATACAATTGCTATATTTCCAAGTTGTCTAGCATGCTTGGTTTGGTTATACATTGTGCAATGTGGTGCTCAGTTAACGTTTGGTTTATTTGTTTGTGGTGTTTAGTTAACTGTTTGGTTCAATTCTGCAATGCGATGTTCAATAGTTGTGGGTGCATTCTGTTATTGTATACCATGTGAGGAATAAATTGAATTTGGCTGTAGTAAATACATGAGAAACAAATACAATTGGCTATAGTTAACTCTTTGGTTAACTATCTGATCTTCTATTAGGAGTATGTTATATTGTGCAATGTGGTGCTCAGTTAATGTTGGTTCATTTGTTGTGGTGTTTAGTTAACTTCTTGGATCAATTCGGCAATGCGATGTCCAATTGTCGTGGGTAGAAATTTGTATTGTTGTGCATGTGAGGAATAAATCGAATTTGGCTGCACTTAATACATGAGAAACATATACAAGTGCTATATTTCCTAGTTCTTAATCATGCTTCGTTTGGATAAATGGGTTTTCCATGTGGCTTGAATTAATATGATGAATCTGCAATGTGCTTATTTTTCATCAACAAATTTTACTGATAGCATGCGAACCCTTACTTAACCTGATGACTAACTATTTTATATGTGTTGCAGGGAAACAATGGGAAGCACCGAGGTTTACAATCGAGGTTAGCACGTGCGTGATCCATTGTCTAATAGCACATTATTGTGCAATTGCAGGAACCATTCTAATATTTTGGTTTTTAACAATTTGATCTTGCACATGTAGGTCCTGCTGTCAGAGGTTTTGACCCACTGTTCGACCCTTTTTGCATATGGGGAAATGAGTTGTCCATGAATATCAATCAAATCAAGAAACTCAGAAAGATTGTTAGGATAGAGAAATTAGCGACAAAAAACAACAAGATCTTTGTCTGCACAATGAAGAAGACATCAGTTCACTACAAGATGGTACTAACTATATACCTTGCCTTTTTATTCCTTTGCCCCGTTTCCAATATAGGGAAGATATTTATGCACATCCTTGTTTTTAGGCCTTTCCAAAGCAGTTCACTGATGATTACCTCTCAAGCCACCTCTATGGTCAGGAGGCGAGGAAGGTTTTCATACAACACCCACTGTTCAATATTGAAGTGTTCCTGGAGAGAACGAAGGACGGATGGTCAATCATCCATAGGCACTTGCCTAAAGTTGCAAAGACCTTCAACATGAATGAAAGCTCAATATTCTCCTTCCGCTTCAGAAGTTTTCTAGATGAGATGCATCTGTCTATATGCCATCTATGATGCTAATTTTTAAAGGTTCTACATGTTGCATGTGAAACTTGGTGTTGGCGCAGTTGTGTAATGGGGTAGCTGAGTGCTGAAGCTATATCATGTTGTACTCTGATGTATTTCATTTATGAAATTCTGCTTCCTTAATATGGAAATGAAATATATTATGTGCTTAATATGAATGTCAATGAGATTAATAAATGGATTATTAATAATAGGGAAATTAGCCTGCTAATGGCAAATTAGCCTGCTAACTGGGTTATGCTATTGCAAACGGTTGTTGAAAAAATACCGTGGGCGATGACCTCAGGCAACGCACACAATTTCTAGGAATAAACCGTGTTGGATCAATGAACAATCACCCACGACTTTCTCTTGAAAACTGTTTGCATTAGGCCACCTTGCGCAAACGTTTACCACATAAAAACTGTGTGTGATGGACAGCCTTTGCCACACAGTTTCTTCTATGGACCGTGTGTGATACATTCAATAACGCAAACGATTTAACGAGAAAAATTATGTGTGATGTACCTATGAACGGAAACGTTTTCCCTGGAGCGACTGTGTGGGATGTACATACGAACAGAAACTTTTAGCGGGGACTGACTGTGTGGGATGTACTTGTGACTGGAAACCATTTCGCCGTATAATCGTATTTTTTAGCTCTACTGTACGTATTTCCGTATTTGAGCGCTCGCCGGTCACACACGACCTCATTTTGCCGAGCGTGTGTGCCAGGAGGGCATATCCCCGACGGTTTCTGGGTCGTGTGGCAAGGACCCCCCTATCGCCCACACTCACTTGGAGACGGTTCCAAATGCCGTTGCGGAAAGGGGTTAAAAACCGTTTGTATAGCACTGACGCGTACCAGTGAAATCTTGATCCTTGAGTTGCTCCGTAGTCGTACTCGCCGCCGCACTGTCTTGAAAAAGAGTCATAGAATAATCGGCATCGTCAATGCCACAAAGAGGAATGGCGGTGAAGTCGAACTTGGTAACATCATCTTGGAGCTCGTCGGGCTTGGAAATCTAGGTGGTACTAGCCTCATGCTCGCCGTCTTGGAGCACGGTTGTTGCGAAGTGTGCTTGGGGTCGAGTAGACTTGGCCTTCATGAGTTCTTGCTCCGCCTTGAGAGCACCAAAGTACATGTCATTGAGGGACTCGTAGTTGTTGGTTAAGAGAGCCTTGGCGATGTTGTTGTTCAATCCCATCATGAAGTAGAGCTTCATCCAAATGGGGTCGTCCACACCGACTCATCACAAAGCTTTCTTCATGTTCTTGAAGTACTCGTGGAGGGACTTGGATCCTTGTATGGTGTTATCCAATTGGAGAAGAAGATGTCCTATGTAGGTGGAAGGCACAAATTCTCGCCGCATTACCTTCTTCGTCTTGGGCCAACTCATGTCGAAGTTTCTTGAAGGTGTGTGAAGCCACCATGTTGATACGTAGTCGTGGAAGGTACTTGTGGCGCACTTCACTTGATCCTCGGAGGGGACTTGGTTTAGCTTGAGGTAGTCATCCATCTTGCGCTCCCACTCAAGGTACTCTTCGGGGTCATGAGTCCCAAAGAATGGAATCTCATCTTCATTATCGAAGTAGCTCGTGGAGGTAGTGACTTGAGCTCGTGGAGTAAGCGAAGATGCCGTACATCCGAAGTTAAAGATGCTATACATCCAAAGGCAAATATGCCTTGATGTCACTTTGCAAAGATGCCATCGTAGTAGAATAAGCCCTAGTCTTGGGGTCTTCGTCGATGTTCTATATGGCCTGTGCGTGCATGGCCCGTGCGCATGGGGGTGCAGAAGGCCATGTGCACGGGGGCTGAAGGCCCATGGGCGCAAAGTTGGCAAAGAAGCCAACATGCTCTCGGAAGGCGGATCTTTCGCTCTTTTGGTACGACCTTGATGGCCTTGAGCTTCATGATCTTGTCGGTGTCGATGTCGTGGTGTACTTTCCGGAGATGGTAGATCAGGATTCTTTGCACTTGAGCGTCTTCTCGAAGATGAGGGAGAACTCTTGTGGTTGTTGATGAGGACCTTGAGCTCCTCCATGTGCTTGTCCATCTTTGCGTGATGAAGTTCTTCATAGCATCGAACTTGTAGTCGTGGTTGTAGACCAGATATGATGTGCTTTGCCTATCCATCACAACACTCGAGCAAACGTGAGTAGGAAATGAGATAAAAAAATAGCAAGCTACCTTTTACCAAAGTTGAGGATGTATCTTGGGTCACTCAATGTGAAAAGAAAGAATAGTGGAATTGGTACCGGACTTGTTCACTCAAGCTCAGTTGGAAATCATCTCTGGATTCTTTAAAAGCCAGGTACAGTATTTCAAAACTGTAAACGAATGTGAGCAACCACATGGAAAGCTTTATATGAGGTCAATTGTTAGCACTGTAGTACTACTTGCAACGACGTAACAGATCATCTCAGGTCCCTTCCCACAATTAGTAGCAACAGTGATCTATCAAATCTCCTGGTGAACTGCTGCATCGCTGTCGCCTCAAGACTTTAACCAGCAAAAAGTACATCGCAGCTTAATTGGATAGGTCAGCTACTTTCCAACTTACGGTGCACAACAACAGATATTGATCGGTCTTTGGATTCGGCGAGTCGCCGAGCCACGCACGGGGCGGTGCACACAAACCCTCAAATCACTTATGTTCTGATTAATCTCGTATTTGTCAGCTCCAAAGCTAATCATGCTCCTGATCACAAAACCCCAACTTGGCGGATTTTCCTTATCCGACGAAAAACGCGAGCTCGACGATCCCTAGATGAGATCCCTTCAAGAACTCAACACCACCATGCACAAGCCCCACGGTGGGCGCCAACTGTCGTGGATTTGTCACGGCAGATGTCCTTAGTGTGAGGACTTAGTCGCGAGGCCAATGCATCCATGTGGTAGCTTGAGAGGGCTTGAGCGGAATCGAGAGACACAACACAAGACAAGGATTTAGACAGCTTCGGGCCCCGACAGAATGGTTCTTGATATTTTCTTTTGCTGCTTTTATTTATTTTCAGAAGGAGAAACTTGCCTTGAGGAGAACCAGGAGGAGTGTGGCCCTCCTCTGTGCTAAGGTGATACGTCTCCAACGTATCTATAATTTTTGATTGTTCCATGCTATTATATTATCTGTTTTGGATGTTTAATGGGCTTTAATATACCTTTTTATATTATTTTTGGGGCTAACCTACTAACCAAAGGCCAGTGCAATTTGCTATTTTTTTTTGCCTATTTTAGTGTTTCGTACAAAAGGAATATCAAACGGAATCCAAATATAATGAAACCTTTGGGAGGGTTATTTTTGGAACAAACGCAATCCAGGAGACTTGGAGCAGACGCCAAGGAAGAAACGAGGCTGCCACGAGGTAGGAGGGTGCGCCCAGGGGGGTAGGTGCGCCCCCACCCTCGTGGGCCCCTCATGGCTCCACTGACCTACTTCTTTTGCCTATATATACTCATATACCCTAAAAACATCCGAGAGCACCACGAAACCCTATTTCCACCGCCACAACCTTCTGTACCCGTGAGATCCCATCTTGGGGCCTTTTCCAGCGCTCCGCCGGAGGGGGAATCGATCACGGAGGGCTTCTACATCAACACCATAGCCTCTCTGATGATGTGTGAGTAGTTTACCACAGACCTTCGGGTCCATAGTTATTAGCTAGATGGCTTATTCTCTCTCTTTGTTTCTCAATACAAAGTTCTCCTCGATTCTCTTGGTGATCTATTCTTTTTGCGGTGTGTTTGTCGAGATCCGATGAATTGTGGGTTTCTGATCAAGATTATCTATGAACAATATTTGATTCTTCTCGGAATTCTTTTATGCATGATTAAATTTCTTTGCAAGTCTCTTCGAATTATCAGTTTGGTTTGGCCTACTAGATTGATCTTTCTTGCAATGGGAGAAGTGCTTAGCTTTGGGTTCAATCTTGCGGTGTCCTTCCCAAGTGACAGCAGGGGCAGCAAGGCACATATTGTATTGTTGCCATCGAGGATAAAAATATGGGGTTTATATCATATTGCTTGAGTTTATCCCTCTACATCATGTCATCTTGCCTAATGCATTACTTTGTTCTTATGAACTTAATACTCTAGATGCATGCTGGATAGCGGTCGATGTGTGGAGTAATAGTGGTAGATGTAGAATCGTTTCGGTCTACTTGTCGCGGGTGTGATGTCTATATACATGATCATGCCTAGATATTCTCATAACTATGTGCTTTTCTATCAATTGCTCGACAGTAATTTGTTCACCCATCATAGAATTTGCTATCTTGAGAGAAGCCACTAGTCAAACCTATGGCCCCCGGGTCTATTTTCCCTTATATTATTTTCCTATATACTTGCTATTTCTCTCATTGTTTATTTTCCAATCTTTATTTTCCAATCTATACAATAAAAATACCAAAAATATTTATCTTATTATCTCTATCAGATCTCACTTTCGTAAGTGACCGTGAAGGGATTGATAACCCCTTTATCGCATTTGTTGCGAGGTTCTTGTTTGTTTGTGCAGGTACTAGGGACTTGTGTGTTACCTCCTACTGTATTGATACCTTGGTTCTCAAAAACTGAGGGAAATACTTAAGCTACTTTGCTGCATCACCCTTTCCTCTTCAAGGCAAACCAACGCATGCTCAAGAGGTAGCATAAGGCAAGCCACCACAAATATCCGCATGGTGGTATTTCAATAACTATGATTTTCCAACTTGAATAAGGCTTATTTCATGCATTAAACCATTTAAATAATATTTCTTATGTTATTTGCTATGCTTGAATTGCTTAGCTTGCTGTAGTACTTGAGTGCATGGACTAGTTTGTTGCAATAGTGTTATTTTGATAGCACGACTATGGTTTGGTAATGATCGGTATTATTCTCATAAAATTGTTTATTATTTTCACCATGATAATGTCATAACTAAAAATGATTGAGTTAATACCAGTTTCTCTAAATGATTAGTAGTGCATACATATTGATTCTATGATGTTTATCCATTTCATTACAGTGATATGTGAATATAGTTGCATGTCATATAGTTGCATGTTGATGGCATACTATGGCTCGAGTTCTTTTATTTCAAGTTAAACCTGATGATAATTCAACTTGAACATAATGTTGATCGAGTGATGGTGCCACCAAATTGAGCTTCCAAGTGCAACCACATTTGCCTTTATGGGAAGGCCCTTATACGGTCCGTTGTCATGCCTCTCGTCGGCGGCTCCAACGAGGGAAGGTTATGGGCATGCGGTACCCTGGACCAGTAAGAAGACATAACCTTGTGTCCCTGTTGTTGTTATGGTACCATGTCCCCATTTGGCACCATTTATGTTTTGCCACGACGGTGGCCGTTGGATGTCACGAGTTGACATCGGGGCCACCCAGGACTTAGCGTGAATGAGAGTTCATCCGAGTGGCCGGGAGAGTGTCATGGCAATGGGTTGGTTCTGTCAGAATGTCGTCGGTCCACCCGAATGGGAGTTCGAGGCCATGGATTCCATGATGTGGGTACGGTGTGCTAACCTCTGTAGAGTGTGTGTTAAATCTATTAATAGTCGTGTCCTCGGTTATGTACATAGTTCGTAGTAGGTCACACCATGGATCAACATAAATAAGTTAATCCTGCACACTAAAGTTATATAGTTGGCACTGATTATGTGATGAGATTGTTGAAAGCATGAAGATGGTTGTGATTGGAACCAAAGAGTTGGTTTCCTTTGTGATCCGGGAGTGATCACCGTATTGATGATGTTGGTTACAAGGTAATCCATATGGTAAGGGAGTTTGAGGGACTCGGTGTAAAAGCCTATTCACTTCATGAGTAGTATGTTGTAGCCTTGCATTTAACCTGCTTAATTGTCATGTTATTGTTTGTCATTATGCCTTTACTTGTTGTGAGCTTGCAAGTACATTCAATGTACCGACCTGGCTTGTCATGCCAGCTATCGGTGTCAAAACCGGCGGATCTCGGGTAGGGGGTCCCGAACTGTGTGTCTATGCTGGATAGTAACAGGAGGCAAGGAACATGATGTTTTACCCAGGTTCGGGCCCCCTTGATGGAGGTAAAACCCTACGTCCTGCTTGATTAATATTGATGATATGGGTAGTACAAGAGTAGATCTACCACGAGATCAAAGGAGGCTAAACCCTAAAAGCTAGCCTATGGTATGATTGTTGTTGTGTATATTGTATATCTATCGACTAGCCTGGCCTCGGTTTATATAATGTACCGGAGGCCTAGGATAACAAGAGTCCTAGCCGAATACGCCTGTGGGGATAAGTTCTTGTCTTGATCGCCAAGTCTTGTGGAATCTTCCTTGTATGCGGTAGCCGTCCGAACTGGCCCATGAGTATACGACCACGGGGGTCCTCAGCCCAATCTAATAGATCGGGAGACGACGTGGTGAGTACCCCCTAGTCCAGGACACCGTCAGTAGCCCCCTGAACCGGTCTTCAAGTTAGGGACACTCCTCGATTCTTCCGAACTGTTCTTCATCTTCGGCTGCCGGTCTTGAAAACTGGTTCAACAAATCTTCTTTATCTTCGATCTTGAGGATGACCGAAATGCATTCGACGAGTTTACACGTCGGATATCCTAGGAGCCCCTTTAAGTTTCCGGCCTTTATCAATGCCTTGCTTATTTTTATGCCACACCTCGGGTTTGAAGTTGTTCCCGGGAGGCAGGGTCCTCTTGCATCCGAGCTCCAACGCCGTACTGCATTCGAGGTATCTTTTGCAGCCGAGCGCCAACGCCGGACCGCTTCCCAGCTCTAGCGCCGGAATGTATCCGAGCTCCAATGCCAGACTATGTATCCGAGCTCCAACGCCGGACTATGTATCCGAGCTCCAACGCCGGACTGTATATCCGAGCTCCAATGCCGAAATATATCCGAGCTCCAACGCCGGACTGTGTCCAGGCTCCAATGCCAGACTATATCCGAGGTGTCATATCACCTTGGTTCAAAAAAGTTGAAGGAGTTTAGCCGAGCTTAATGCCAGAAATGCCCTCTATGGAGCCAGCCACTAGCGCCCGAGCTTTATGCCGGACTGCTTCCGAGGTGGTGCACCACCCCGACTATGGGCCGATTTTTTGTCAATATTTTTTATTGGTGCAATTTATTCTCTGCCGAGATATATAGCCAGTAGCCCTCAAGGTGTGTATCGGTCTAAAACCAGAGATGCACATGAAGGATGACATAAGACCGCTGATCCCAGTAGCCTCTGAGACTCAGGTTGATTTGCAAAATCGGCCTGAGGATCAAGTCCTAGCTCGGCAGAATACTTCGGGACACAAAAGCGGCGTGCTCAGTCCTCAAGACTCAGGTTGGGTGCGGCCGACCAACCTGAGGATCAAAATCTCCTCGGAAACTATATTGCACATAAAATTTTCTGCATTGGACAAGCAATGAAGTAGCCCCCGAGACACTGGTCGGGTGGGAACACCAGATCAGGGGATCGATGTGCCCCTTTAATATTTGTAAATAATAAGCCCGAAGCCCAGTAGCCCCCGAGCCTTAATGCGGGCACGGGTGGCCGAATTAAGGATCAATATCCATAGTAAAATCGCAAATTATGTGTAATGACTCTATGTATCCAAGTACTTTACGTCATTAATGCTCGGATCCGCATTGTACCAAACTTTGTTGACCGACCATCGGCTTCCACCTCCTCGGCCAATAGCCGAGGAGTGTTTGTCCTACTTTATAAAACCTTTATGAGGGCAAAGATTTACAACAAACAAGGCAATCTGGCCATACGGTTTTATAAACAAAGGTACGTAGAGAGTTATATTACTGTTTAACAGAAGAAATGTCTTCCAAAGAAAATAGTCCCGCTATCGGTTCCTTCCTTTGGGTTGTCATGCTAAGCATGATCATGAAACCTCAGCTCGAATGTAAGAGCAAAATATCGAGGATTTAGTTTGGGAGGCCAGTTAATAGCCCCCGGTAGTGTTCGGCGACAGTCGGGGTCAGGCCGTAAACACTTCGGCCAATGTTATGAACGGCCCATCATTTAACATAGTCATCGGATCGCTGACTAGTTTATTGTGATAGTCAGTTTTCGGCTTTCTCCACTAAGGTGCTTAACCATGTGAGCTGGAAGCACAATTGCAGCGGTTCTCCCTTTGCACGCCTAGCCAAACAAAACGGAACGTAAGAAGCAAGTGCAGGAGCCAGGCAACCCAACTATTGACCGAAGACACAATTCGAAACCGATGCATATATAGCAATATCTGAGAATGTTTTTGCCGAATCCCTAAAGGTGTCCGGCGTTGCACTGCGAGACTAATGCTGGAAAAGCACAAATAGTTTAAAAGTGCCAAAAAGCTTGGAAAACCAAGAAACGTCAGTAAAAACATGACGTCCGAACAAGATCAAGTGTTCGGTGCCAATCCGAAAATTGGTCTTAGAAAAAAGAAGTGCTTCTGTCGTCCTTTAACATGACACATCCTATCTCAAGACTTCGAGCGGGTCAGCCTACGGCTTCAACCTCCTATCCCGAGGGCGGAGTAATTCTCATTAGGCCAGTTTAGCAAACTAAACTCTAGCGGCTTTGAGAGAGAAATTAGGCTCCCTGGCTAGTGACCACACACTCGCGTCGAAAAAAGGAGTGATAAATAATAATAATAATAATAATAGAACTTTGCAACGACTGAGAAGAAGAACACTTATTATGAAACGGCTCAAATAAACTTAAGAGCCCCCAAGTGACTTGGGTAGAAGAATGATTGCATGTACCGAAGTACTTATATCATATC
Source organism: Triticum urartu (assembly GCF_003073215.2). Classification (NCBI taxonomy): domain Eukaryota; kingdom Viridiplantae; phylum Streptophyta; class Magnoliopsida; order Poales; family Poaceae; genus Triticum; species Triticum urartu. The sequence continues at coordinate 270,466,225 of NC_053027.1, forward strand.
TATGTTCAACCGAACTTTAAACGTGTCTTAACCGACCGTCGGCTTCTCCCTCTTCGGTTAAGGACCGAAAAGTTTTATGTACTCCATCGGTCGAGAATATCGACGGTGTTTCCAATAACTAGGCAATCAGGCCATAAGGCTGTAACAGACAAAGCGCGCTCAGGGAACTTATGCTATATTACTGCGAAGAGTAAGAAGCATCTTCGAAGAAAATAGTACCCCCACCGATACCTTTCTTCGGTGTTCATTGTTATTATGAGACTTGTGCAATAGATTTTTTGTACTCATGAGTTCCGTTGTGTGCCGACCATCATTGAATAACTATAAGAGCGCTAGCTTTCGGCTTCACCCAGTCTGAGGTCCGGCTCGGGTGACCCGATCGTGACAATCGCAGAGGTGCTCCCTTTACTCCCTAGCCGAACAATCGGGAACGTAGGGGTAAACACAGGAGCGAGGCAACCCAGCTTGCAAATCGCTTAAGTCAATATGGTGCATATTGTGGCGTAATACACGAACAAGGAACGAAGCCGTACAAGTATAATCATATGCAACAGGAAAAGCTTCATAAAGGAAGCCCCCAAGTAAACGGGGTATTTGAATTTATGCGTCACAAACAAAGTTTGGACAAGGAAATTTTTTAGCAGCAACTTTTTTCCAAAAAAGTATAATGCTTGGTCGAACCGAACGCAAGTTAGAAATTAAAGCTTTGAGCATGAAAGCGACTTAGCTGGTTAATGTGTTCGGTATTGATGACGCGGTCCGAGCTTGATGAGGGGCAAGGTTCCATCCCTCAAGCCGGTACCGAGGTGGCGGAGCGGAGAGCTTGACACGCCGAAGTGGTGACATAGTACGATCAATGCAGACCGGCAGAGTGACGTCGAAGTCCCCGGATCATTTTCCTGTGCACAAAAAATAGTGCAAACCGGAGATAATAGTAATAATGATAATTAAAAAAATCATTGCATAATAAATAATTTATGCAAAGTGAGTAATAAAAGAAATATGGCCTGGCGCCGAAGTCAATGTCGATGCAGGGCGTCGGCGTGATGCGGTAAAGGCGTGGCAAAGCCTGAATTCGCAGGTCGGTCCGAGCTCCGAGTGCGGCCTTCGCCGGACTATGTACGGAAACTGACCGAACCACCATGCGGCTGTCGTTAATGCGGCCACCATTTGATAGACCTGTGTACATATGATGGACAAACCAGAGTAATAATTCCTTGGGAAAAATGAACCCAAACAAGCAAAAAATACTGGGATTAATAGCACCTGGTTTATTTGTTGTAGCAATCCGAAGGAAGGTGATTCCTAAAATTGGGACCCGCTCCGCACACCCATTGCCTGATGGGCGATAAAACGACGGCATGGCAATGCTGGTAAAGGTTGACTCGCTGAGGCAAAGCCCTCGGCCCAGCTAACGTGACGGAGCTGGTCGGCTAGTGACACCGAAGTGTCCGGAGTAGGTTGATGAAGAGATGGCGAAGCCCCCGGTCCAGCCGAGATGTCGAAGCCTCGATGTCAGCCAATGAGTCGAAGTAGGTCGGCGTGATGGACACCAACTTGAAGAAGCAATAGTGCGGCCCTGTGGATGCAGGTCGTGACGTGGTCGATGCCGGCTTGATGAAGCGACCGTGCGGCGATGCCGGTATGCCCGCTCCGTGTAATCCGTGGGGCGGCGATGTTGGTGATGATTTATCCTTCGTGATGCCGGGCTCTTGTTCGGCTTGCCGAGATGATGATTCGAAGAAGTTGAGCTCGGCTCAACAAAGTGACGCCGTGTCTAGCGCAGGTCGGCAGCCGTGGAGTAATATTGCCGGACTGGTTTGACACCTGCATGATGTTGAAGATCATGTTCAAAAGATCTTACAGTTAGTGGGATGTGTTCGGGAAAAAAACACAATACCCCATACAAAACTTCCTTCAAAAGGGATGTCTGAAATCCTGTTCATAAAAAAGATGAACTCGGGTCGGATTCGTTTTCACGCAGAAAACAGATCCGAAAAGTGATGCACTAATCGGAAGGTTCCCGGAGTTTGAACGGTCGGATCGAGCCGAAATTTTGAGAGGTGGTAGATATAGGAATTCCGCAGCCGATAAACGGTTGGATCTTCCAAAGGACGTCCGAGCTAGAAGCTGGACACCACGCCCTAAACTCATCCAAATTCCCGTCCAGATTTGACAGGGCTCCGGTATATCATGGATTGCCAGAGATTCCTCCATCGGAACTTGACGTAATTTTCCAGGGTTGTTGTAGACTCAATTCCGCACAATTCCACCAAAGCGATCGTCAAAGTGATACTCGAGGAGGTGGTGGTTGCAGATACGAGTTCGCTGTCCGGAAAAACAGCACGGTCGCTTGAGGGCAATGTTGACGTTGATCCCCCGAGCTCCATAGATGATTCCTCCGTGATCTTGATAGAGATCGGAGTTGATGTTTGATGAAGGCCCTCGTCCGGACATGGTGATCCGAACACGAGGCGCAATTCTTGGTTGAACCAAGGTGACCAGTCGAGCTGGTGACGAAGATGCCGAAGTCGCAGTTGATCTGCAGGCGAGCCATCGATCCTTTTGTCGATCACACAGCGGAACTCTCAATGAAAGCACCAATGTCGGTGTCAAAACCGGCAGATCTCGGGTAGGGGGTCCCGAAGTGTGCGTCCAGGCTAGATGGTAACAGGAGGAAAGGAACACGGTGTTTTACCCAGGTTCGGGCCCTCTTGATGGAGGTAAAACCCTACGTCCTGCTTGATTAATATTGATGATATGGGTAGTACAAGAGTAGATCTACCACGAGATCAAGGAGGCTAAACCCTAAAAGCTAGCCTATGGTATGATTGTTGTTGTGTATATTGTATATCTATCGACTAGCCTGGCCTCGGTTTATATAATGTACCGGAGGCCTAGGATAACAAGAGTCCTAGCCGAATACGCCGGTGGGGAGAAGTCCTTGTCTTGATCGCCAAGTCTTGTGGAATCTTCCTTGTATGCGGTAGCCGTCCGAACTGGCCCATGAGTATACGGCCACGGGGGTCCTTGGCCCAATCTAATAGATCGGGAGACGACGTCGTGAGTACCCCCTAGTCTAGGACACCGTCACCAGCTTTCAGGAAAGTCTTACTGGATCGGAGTGCTTCTCGTGTCTAGATCGTGTCCACATCGGTGTCCCTATGCTATGGAGTTCCACTTCATCGTCATTCTGCTGCCGTGTAGTTGTCGTGATCGAGGCCCCTTCATGTTCATTAAATAATACATACTGTTCAGCCGCACCGTGTGTGCCACTTGGCCTCGCTACCTGATGTAATATCAAACCTATGTTTCTACTAGCATCAATAAAGCGGTTGTTTTCTGTACCAAGTTGTTATGTGTTGCCAGAAGACTAGATCTCTGGGCTATCAATGCAAGGTAAACAGGTTTCTCCGAGCCGGGGTGCCACAACGCTTGGTATCAGAGCCGTGCTGACTATAGGAAAAGCTAGACCGCCGACGCATTAGTTGAATGGTAGCAAGTTTAGTCTTGAGTGCCGGTAGTATTTGCATCTGGTTGCTACATTGCATGCATTTGATTTATTGTTATTGCTAATCGTCTAATAGTTGTGAGTGTAGATGGCTCCAGTTCCATACCCGTACCAGTCTAAGCCAGCACCCTACACCTCACCGCATCTGCTTCAAAACATGTGGCGTCGACTCTACCCCAATGGTAATGATCCAGTGTACCAGGTGTATCGGGAGCATCCGGTAGACTTAGTGTACGAGTACTATGTGGAGGTCACTCTGCATCACATTTCCCCTTTCGGTGCTTACACTTGTTCCTCTAAAGGTGGTTTTGCCTCCATGCCAGCTCAGGATATCCAGTTTGCCGCATTCGATGCTCTTGTAGACTTGCGCTACAATGAGGTTCACATGGAGACCCACCCAGGTTTGTACTTCTGCCCTTCTTTGTTCGAGAACGGGTGTATCTGTTTCCCTTTTATTGATCGAGTGTGCGATTGTTCTTCCAACAACCTTTCTCGCTATATCACGGCCGGTTATCTTTTGATCTTTGAGCTAGCCCGAGAGTTGACTCGAACCTGTACAGCTCTTGCTGCCGCTCGAGTCGGTTCCACCCCACCTACTATCAGATTTACCCCATTTATTCCCCCAGTCTCTGTTCCTCCTACTATTTTGGTTACCCCTCAGAGTACCTCGGCCACCTCGACAGTGACCCCTCGCGAGTCTCCTGCCGAGTAGGCTTTTCTTCTCTCTACTCCCGCACCTCCTATGCTTTGCCCTAGACCTGCCCCTGAGGGAGAGATCTTGAGGCAGTGTCACTGTGTTTCCTTTAACCCGGAGGTCTCCGTTAACTTCATCAGTTCAGGATCCGAGCCCGAGGAGGACTCTTCTGCAGCCGTGTAGCCATAGTTTGCTAGCTTGTAGACAAGTTTGCCGCGGTGTTGGGTGTAGTCGTACTTGTCATAATGTTTTCGTTCATGTATGAGTCTATGTATAATTATGTTGGAACTTTCTTTATTCGCCCTGGTTTTTATCGCTTTTTCTTCGGGTTTGTCGTTTGTTTTTCTTCCCCATTTATGGATTTTGCTCATCTCGGTTGCTTCATACGGGGGAAAACTAGGATGACAATAGGAGGCAGCAGCAGTCATGCTGGTGAGGATGTCCCTTTTCGTCGCTCAGCAAGACAGGCATAGCATCCCCCCGAGCCATATCCACAACCACCGCCTCCACCGCAACATCCACTAACCACTGAATAGATCATGCGCATGTTCGAAGAAAGAAGAAACAACGATCTACTTGAACTATTGAGAAGTGTGTAGGATATGGTTGGGCAGAATGGAAATCAGTATGGCAATCACTCCAAGCTCTCAGGTTTTCAAAGGACTAAGTCACCCAGTTTTAATCAAGTTGCTGACCCTATGGAAGACGACGACTAGCTAAGGACCATTGAAAATAAATTGGACATTGCTCACACCGAAGAAGGTGATAAGGTTCCATTTGCGACCCACTATCTGGAAGGAGCCACAGCTATTTGGTGGGAGAACACTAAAGCTATGTGGCCAGCAGATGAAGAAATCACATGGGATAAGTTCAAGGATCAATTCCGCAAATAGCACATCCCTACAGGTATCATGAAACTCAAGCAACATGAGTTCCTAGCTCTCACACAAGGAAACTTATCCGTCACCGAGTATTTGAACAAGTTCAACCATTTGGCTCGCTATTCCCTGTATGATATGGCCACCGAAGAGAGAAAGATCGACAGGTTCCATGGAGAACTGAATCAACACCTCAGATGCACTCTCAGTATGCTTGATTTTTTGGATTTTGAGGCTCTGGTCAACGAAGCCATGATTGCAGAAAGGGAGCAGAAGCTTGTTTAGGACAGTAGGCCCGCTCCTGATGACCACAAGCGGAAGTTCGAGCCTAAGAAGGAAGGACCCATAGTCCAGAAGGCTCGCACCTGGCAACAGTCATAGGTTGAGTTTAAGCCCAATTGGCAGCAGAATGTTAAAAAGACCACTACCCAAGTCAAGAATATCGTGAATAGCCCGGTACGTGAAGATTGTCAGCGTAGGAATGTGTGTTTTTGTTGTGGGAAAACCGGACACTATGCCAGACAGTGCCCCAAGAACGGCAAGTCAAATGCTCCATTCAAGCTACAACTTAACCACATGGGGACATACCCTAGAGAGAAGACCATCCAAGGGCAAGTTCATTATCTCTACGCAGAAGAATCCCAAGAGAGACCAAAAGTCATCATCGGTATGTTTTCTATTAATTGCATACCTACAATAATTTAGTTTGACTCTGGGCTTCCCACTCTTTTATTTAATGGAGTTTTGTTACCCAAAACAAGTTTTCTTGCTCGATTCTGGAAAAGAGTATGATGGTACAGTCCCCGGGATCCTTTCTCAAAAGCAATTTGGCCTGCTACAATTTGGAGATTGACATCCAGGGAGTCATGTTCCCAGCCTCATTGATAGTCATCGTGTCTGCCAAGTTGGATAGTATTTTAGGAAAGAATTGGTTAACCAAACATCAAGTATGCATCAACTGTGCGACCAGAGAAGTCACATTGACAAGTCAGGAAGGCCAAACTACACAATTCTTTGCTCAAAGAAGCATGCCCAAGAAAGAAATGGTCTTCGCAGCCCTAGCTGAAGAATTGGATCTAATTCCTGTGGTCAGTGAATTTCCAGATGTATTTCCTAGGGAACTACCAGGGATGCCGTCAGATCGTGAGCTTGAGTTTGCAATTGACCTTGTGCCCGGGACCGCACCTATACAAGAAGTATTACCGGATGGCTTCATATGAGTTAGTGGAGTTAAAGAAACAACATGATGAGATGCTTCAGAAAGGATACATTCGTCCAAGTTCTTCACCACGGAGATCACCCACAATCTTCATGGACAAGAAAGACGACAATCTTCGGATGTGTGTGGATTACCGTCAGTTGAATGATGTCACTATCAAGAACAAATACCTGCTTCCGAGGAATGATTATTTGTTCGACTAACTCCGTGGGGCACAAGTATTCTCCAAGATTTATTTGAGAACCGGGTATCACTAGCTCAAAATCAAGAAGGAGGATATTCCTAAGACCGCGTTTACCACTCGATATGGTCTTTATGAATATACACTCATGTCTTTTGGCCTCACCAATGCCCCTGCTTTCTTCATGCACATGATGAACAAAGTATTCATGGACATTTTGGATAAATTTGTGGTGGTCTTCATTGATGAGATCCTCATATAATCGAAAGATGACGTTCCCAAGTTTGACTTCACCGCCACCCCTCTTTATGGCATTGATGATGCCGAGTCTACTATGACTCTTTTTCAAGACGGTGCGACGACGAGTACGACTATGGAGCAAATCAAGGATCATGATTTGGAGGCGAACGACATGGTGATGAGCAAGGATGAGAGTGATGATGTGCCATCTTCGGCCTTCATCCATGACGAGAGTGAGGATGGGCCATCTTCAGCCTTCATCCACGACGACGACTACGAGACAGTTAAGCATAGTATTCTCCCTTCGACCACGATGACTTATGATGACTTGAGTGACTTGTGCCACCATATTGAGGATGAGAGTGACTTCACCACTAGCCCCATATATGATGTGTTACCCCAATTCCCATGTGAGGAGAGCCACAACCCCCACCACTTGAGTGAGATGAGTGACTCCACCATATGTGAGTTTGAGTGCACCTATTTTGTGGGAGTGAGTGAACCACCACATAGAGAGAGTGAGATAGTTCATAGGTCTCGTGAGACCAATTTCAACACTAAAAACTTGACCTCTACCTCTATTGTGTCTTCTCATTTGGTGCTAGGTCCCATATATGATGATGCACTGATCCTTGACGACTTTTTCTTCCCTTCGGACAAGACGATGGCCATGGTGGAATATGATGCACCCCACATGGTTCCATCATGATGAAGATGACCACCATTTGGTCTTTACCACCTCACCTACACCACTTGAGTGGAATAAACAAGGTAACATGGGTGATGGTGATGCTCTAGTCCCACTAGTGGACATTCTTGATATTGATTGCTTGCATGATGTGGATCCACCTATTACCATGCTTCATGCTAGTATGATTTCACCATGCAAAGATTTACCCATTTATGATGATTATGATGATTGCCATGTGGAGTCTATTAGTTGTGATGCTATGTTACATAGGATTTCTTGTGACAATTCGCTAGGTCACATCATGTTTGACAATTCGCTTGACTTGTCATATGCTATGCATGAGATCAACCATATGCCATATTTGCAATCTCTTCATAGTGACTATGAATATGCCATTAAAATAAACCCAATTTGCACTTATGGCATAGATGACAAGCCTATGGTTATTGGCATTTGTTTTTCTTGTGATGATATTGATATGCTCCCTTTGCATCATTTATCTCATATGCCATGCCATGACCACCTAGCTTTCGACATGCATTGTTTGTCATGTTGTAAATTTTCTCAATGTTATGCTTCTTCTATTGCACACGAGGAGACCCCCATAGTTCCCTCATACATTTTAGGAAATCCATCCTATCCATTGCATGATCCCAACACTTCTGTGCACCATATGCTACCCATGAGTAAAAACGCTATTATTGTGCAACATATTTGCTCTAATTTGTGTCCCCATCATGATATACATGAAAACTATTCTTTCATGATGGATGACATGTTTCTCTATCGTGCCTCAAATTTCTTTGAGCGATGCTTATCTTGTTCTAACTCTCCCATTCACATACACATCATGATGGATGATGTGTACATTTACCACGCACACAATTTCTTTGGTTTGTGTCTCTTTTGTGTAGGTACACATGAATACTCGTCAACCTCACAATCCCATGAGTTGACAAAACGAGCTCTAGAGAGCAATGCTGATTTGGGATCCCGTGGATTGGCTTTCACACCGTTCCCATCGTGCAAAGTCTTCACGCATTTATTCTACATGGCCCTCACATGGTTATGGCTTATTGTCCATTATATATCATTTTCCCATATTTCCATGTTCACTATGCTTGATATCATCATTCATAGTCCTTTGTCATGCATTTGTTACCCATGCTTTGCATTACACATGATGATTGATTCTACTACTTGTATGTGTATTTGCATGCTTGGTGGAGATATTGCTTGTTATTGCCATGTTCCACCTATGACCCATTCCTATGATGATACTATGATCTTGCCTTTTGTTCGTGCTTGCGTTATGTCATGTGCATAGCCTATGCCTATTATTTTCTCACATGACATGATTGCCATGGTTTACTCTAGTGCGTTACATCTTCGCCCCACTAGTTTGCACGAATTGATTACTATGCTTGCTTGTTTTGCATCACCGATGATTCATACTTGCTCGTTTCATGCGGGTGATGACAACCATCTACATGATTTGCACATGATTGTTATTTCTTCTTGTCATATATCTCCATGTGTTGCGTCTCTTATGCTAGATATTTTGACATGTATTGAGTGCAACAATGTTTTTAGTCTTGCTAATGAGATTGCCCCCATAGCTTTCTCGCATATGTTTGGAGCTTTTGACATATTTCTTGTGAAGCATTCTTGCCTTCCTTCTTTGCACCATATGCCTAGTACCATGAGTATAGCCATTGCATCATATTATTCATGCACTTTTGCCTCTAATGGTTACGTGCAAGAGAAAAGAACCATCATGATGGATGATGTGTTTATCTACCATGTGCATACGTTCTTTGTTTTGTTTTGTGCATGTGTAGGATACTTGGACTTCATGTCGACTTCCACTTCATGTGAGTTGAGAATTCAAGCTCTTGATAGCGAACCACCTTCTACCACGACTATTCTACATCGCACTTGCTTTTACTTCGGCATTGTGAAGGACGCACAATGACATGCTTTCGAGGTGATATCCCTCTATCTCGAGAACACGCAAACCATGAGCATGCATATTGTGAATCATACTTCATGTGTTGCTTTAACCATGACACTTTGCACACATGCTAGCGATCTTCCTTCGACTTACCATTGCCACATTGCTATGCCTCATGACATATATGCATTGTGTGTTTGAGGGAGTCCTGGATTAGGGGGTGTCCGGATTGCCAGACTATACATTCGGCCGGACTCCTGGACTATGAAGATACAAGATTGAAGACTTCGTCCCGTGTCCGAAAGGGACTTTCCTTCGCGTGGAAGGCAAGCTTGGCGATACGGATATGTAGATCTCCTACCATTGTAACCGACTCTGTGTAACCCTAGCCCTCTCCGGTGTCTCTATAAACCAGAGGGTATTTAGTCCATAGGACGAACAACAATCATACCATAGGATAGCTTTAGCCTCCTTGATCTCGTGGTAGATCTACTCTTGTACTACCCATATCATCAATATTAATCAAGCAGGACGTAGGGTTTTACCTCCATCAAGAGGGCCTGGACCTGGGTAAAACATCGTGTCCCCTGCCTCCTGTTACCATCCGCCTAGACGCACAGTTCGGGACCCCCTACCCGAGATCCGCCGGTTTTGACACCGACATTGGCGCTTTCATTGAGAGTTCCTCTGTATCATCACTTTTAGTCCCGATGGCTCCTCCGATCATCAACGATGATGCGATCCAGGGTGAGACTTTTCTCCCCGAACAGATCTTCGTATTTGGCGGCTTTGCACTACGGGCCACATCTGGAGCAGATCGAAAGCTACGCCCCTGGCCATCAGGTCAGATTTGGAAGTTTGAACTACACGGCCGACCTCCGAGGAGACTTGATCTTCGACGGGTTCGAGCCGCAGCCGAGCGCGCTGCACTGTCACGATGGGCATGATCTAGCACTGCCACCAAACAATGCCCTGGAGGCCACACCCGCATTACCTCCGACCCTTAATTCGGAGCCAACTGCGCCAATCGAGGATGGGTGGTTGGACACCGCCTCGGGGGCTGCAATTTCTATGGCGATCGAGCCGAACACCATCCCTATTCTCTGTGAAGCCTGTGACTCCAAGGAGCCGGACTCCTCTCCAGACTCCGAGCCCTCGGCGCCCCTACCGATCGAACCCGATTGGGCGCCGATCATGGAGTTCACCGCCGCGAACATCTTTCAGCACTCGCCCTTCGGCGATATTCTGAATTCACTAAAGTCTCTCTCTTTATCAGGAGAGCCCTGGCCGGACTATGGTCAGCGAGGTTGGGATGCGGATGATGAAGAAATTTAAAGCCCACCCACCACCCACTTCATAGCCACTGTCGATGATTTAACCGACATGCTCGACTTCGACTCCGAAGACATCGATGGTATGGACGCCGATGCAGGAGACGATCAAGAACCAGCACATATAGGGCACTTGAAAGCCACCTCGTCGTATGATATATACATGGTGGACACCCCAAAAGAAGGCAATGGCGATGGAACAGCGGAGGATGACCCCTCCAAGAAGCAGCCTAAGCGCCGGCGTCAGCGGCGCCGCTCTAAATCCTGCCAAAGCAAAACCGGTGATTCTGGCACGGGAGATAATAACACCCTATACAGTGCCGAAGACAACCACCTCCAGCAAGATTCAGCATAGGAGGATGGAGAAGCCAGCCCTCATGAGAGAGCGGCAGACAGAGAGGTCGAGGACGATAATTATATGCCTCCCTCCGAAGACAAGGCAAGGCTCGACGACGACGAATTTGTCGTGCCGAAGGATCCCGTCGAACAAGAGCGTTTCAAACGCAGGCTTATGGCCACGGCGAGCAGCCTCAAGAAAAAACAGCAACAGCTTAGAGCTGATCAAGATTTGCTAGCCGACAGATGGACTGAGGTCCTTGCGGCCGATGAGTATGAACTCGAACGCCCCTCCAAGAGCTACCCAAAGCGCAGGCTGCTACCCCGATTAGAGGAGGAAGCACCTAAACCTACATCAGCAGCGCATGATGCGGCCGACCGGCCACCCCGTGGCCGCGACAGAGAGGCCTCTTGGCCCTCCACTCAAGCCGCACCCCGGCGCCGCTCAAAAAATACCAAGGCACGGGAAAATGCGCCAGACCTGCGAGATATATTGGAGGACAAGGCAAGGCAAACAAGATCAATCTACGGATCACATGGGCGCCCCACGGCACGAGACGGTAATCGTCACTCCAGATACAGTCAATCCGGCCGGGCCGAACACAGTAGACAAAGCTCGTTTGAGCTGCGTCGTGATATAGCCCAATACAGAGGCGCCGCACACCCACTATGCTTCACAGATGAAGTAATGGATCATCAAATCCCTGAGGGTTTCAAACCCGTGAACATTGAATCATATGATGGCACAATAGATCCTGCGGTATGGATCGAGGACTATCTCCTTCATATCCACATGGCCCGCGGTGATGACCTACACGCCATCAAATACCTCCCACTCAAGCTTAAAGGACCAGCTCGGCATTGGCTTAACAGCTTGCCAGCAGAATCAATTGGTTGTTGGGAGGACCTAGAAGCCGCATTCCTTGACCATTTCCAGGGCACTTATGTGCGACCACCAGACGTCGATGACCTTAGCCACATAATTCAGCAGGCAAAAGAATCGGCCAGACAATTCTGGACACGGTTCCTAACCAAGAAAAATCAAATCGTCGACTATCTGGACGCAGAGGCCCTAGCAGCCTTCAAGCATAACATCCGCGACGAGTGGCTTGCACGGCACCTAGGACAGGAAAAGCCGAAATCTATGGCAGCCCTCACGACACTTATGACCCGCTTTTGCGCGGGAGAAGACAGCTGGCTAGCTCGCAGCAATAACATGACCAAGAGCCCTGGTAATTCGGATACCAAGGACAGCAGTGGCAGGTCGCGTCGCAACAAGCAAAATCACCGCATTAATGGCGACAATGCTGAGGATACGGTAGTTAATGCTGGATTCAGAGGCTCTAAACCCGGTCAGCAGAAAAAGCCATTCAAAAGAAATACTCTGGGCCCGTCTAGTTTGGACCGAATACTCGACCGCTCATGCCAGATACATGGCACCCCCGAAAAACCAGCCAATCACACCAACAGGAATTGTTGGCTGTTCAAGCAGGCAGGCAAGTTAAATGCTGAAAGCAGAGACAAGGGGCTGCATAGCGATGACGAGGAGGAGCCCCAGCTGCCGAACAACAGTGGACAGAAAGGTTTTCCCCCACAAGTGCGGACGGTGAACATGATATACGCAACCCACGTTCCCAAGAGGGAGTGGAAGCGTGCGCTAAGGGACGTATACGCGATGGAGCCTGTCGCCCCAAAGTTGAACCCATGGTCTTCCTGCCCGATCACTTTTGATCGAAGGGACCACCCCACTAGCACCCGTCATGGAGGATTCGCCGCATTGGTTCTAGACCCAATTATTGACGGATTTCACCTCACTAGAGTCCTTATGGACTGCGGCAGCAGCCTGAACCTGCTTTACCAGGATACAGTGCGAAAAATGGGCATCGATCCCTCGAGGATTAAACCCACTAAAACGACCTTTAAAGGCATCATACCAGGTGTAGAGGCCAACTGTACAGGCTCAGTTACACTTGAAGTGGTCTTCGGATCTCCGGATAATTTCCGAAGCGAGGAGTTAATCTTCGACATAGTTCCGTTCCGCAGTGGCTATCACGCACTGCTCGGGCGAACTGCATTTGCCAAGTTCAATGCAGTGCCGCACTATGCATACCTCATGCTCAAAATGCCAGGCCCTCGAGGAGTCATCACGGTCAATGGAAATACCGAACGCTCCCTCCGAACGAGAAGCATACGGCGGCTATCGCAGCGGAAGTACAAAGCAGCCTCTCAAGGCAATTCTCCAGTCCGGCCATTAAACGTCTGGACACCGTCAAGCGCACCCGGAGTAACCTACAACAAGACCGCCGGGCACGTTCCGAGCAAGCGTAGCAATGCAGCCCCAACCCCAGCCCTCGCGAACTTGCAAAACCAGTGTTGCGCGTACATAACTACGCTCTGGAAAAACCATGGGCAAAAGGGGAGGGGAACAATCACGGCACGCCCGAAACACGGCTTAAACCACACTAGGGGCTGCCGACTTTTTCATTTTCTCTTACTTTCAGGACTCCACTCTTCGGAAGGCCTGTCTGGCAGTACAATTGCCACACAAATGATACAACAACCAGAGGAGCAGAAAGCAACGCCGCACTACGAAACTCTAAGGTGGTCTCTATAATGAGCAGTATACCTGTTTCGCATAACATTTCGCAACTCGCCCCTCGAAAGGACATATTTGATAGTCCCATCTTTTGCTTATCGCACTATTTTTATCGTCATGCTTTGATCTTAGCCTTTTTAAATAAATAATGCATAGCTTCCGTCTATTATTGCATTACTCTTTTTTAGGAATATATGTTCATTAATGACATGTTGCACCCGTACACTTTGGTACGGCCAATACGCCAGGGGCTTAAGTACCCCACAATACGGTGTGAGAAGTCCGAACACTTTCACAAGTGCGGCACCCCAAACTTATAGCATTATATGCATCGGCTCTGAATCATGTCTTGGGTCAATAGTTGGGTTTGCCCGGCTCCTATGTTTTGGTACCTTACGTTCCGTTATATCGGCTAAGGTAGCACTAGGAGAACTATTGCGATTGTGCCCCAGTTGAGCTGGGCTAAGCACCTCAGTAGAGAAAGCTAAAACTGACCGTCATGATGAGGCAAGAGCTAGTCGCTGTTCGAGAGGTTTTCGAGTCCCTAAAGACTTATGCCGCTTAGAGCGAGGAGTCGGCTTTGTCCGGCCTAGGCATGGATAGCGCCTCGAACTCGGTCTTCTGAACACTAGGGGCTTCGCCGAAATTTAAAATTATAGAATTCTATGGGTAAGTGAGAGTGTTCAAGCATTATAGTCCGATTGCCTTGTTCGTTGTGTTGAGCGCCTCCCTCGAAGGACCAAAGAATGGGAAAAAGAGCGCTCATGTTTATCCCGAACACCCCAGCACTCGTGCCATGGGGGCAGAAGCCGACGACTCGCCATCTCTCAAATTTGATAAACGGCCGCACAGAAGGTAATATTTTAAATTAAAAAAGCATTGCTTAGCGCACATGAACAAGTTTTCAGCGCACAGGACAAAACGAGCGAGTTTACTAAAAAATTACATCCATGGAACATTCATCCGCCACAAGGCGGGCACCCTTCAGAACGCCCTCATAATACATCTCGGGCTTGCGATGCTCCTTGCCTGGCGGTGGCCCGTCCTTCACAAGCTTCTCAGCATCCAGCTTGCCCCAGTGCACCTTCGCACGGGCAAGCGCCCTACGGGCACCCTTGATGCATATGGAGTGCTTGATGACTTCGAGCCTTGGACAAGCCTCCACCAGCCGCCTCGAAGTAGCTCCCAGGCATGGCCTCTCCAGGCCACAGCTGGACTATGAGGCCCTTCATGGCCTGTTCGGCCACCTTATGGAGCTCGACCAGCTGTTTCAGCTGGTCTCTTAAGGGCACCGGGTGTTCGGCCTCAGCATACTGGGACTAGAACACCTTCTCCGCCGAGCTTCCCTCCTCGGCTCGGTAGAAGTTGGCGGCATCCGACACGCTACAGGGCAAGTCTGCGAATGCTCCTGGAGAGCTTTGGATTTGGGTAAGTAACAAGTAATTCACTTTTACGTGCTTTCTTTGCATAAAGAATGCCTTACCCGCCGCTATCTTTTTTATTGCCTCAACCTCCTAGAGGGCCTTCTGGGCTTCGGCCTTGGCAGACTTGGCATCTTCAATGGCCGCCGCGAGCTCAGACTCTCGCGTCTTCGAGTCAAGCTCCAATCTCTCATGTTTTTTCATGAGAGCCTGGAGCTCTTGCCGCACCTCGCCAACCTGCGTCTCATGCTTCTCCCGCTCGGTGCACTCCGTGGCCGCCCTCTTCTCGGCCTCGGACAACGCTTGCTTAAGGGTCGCCCCCTCAGTTGTGGCCCCTACAATAGCCGCGTTAATCCTATCACTTTTTGCAATTGCACCTTTCACATATTTCAATAAGGTATTTCTTACCTTCCTTCTCCTCGAGCTGCTGCTTGGCTAGGCCGAGCTCTTGCTCGGACCGCTCGAGGTTCTGCTTCAACGTGCCCACCTCCGCTGTCAGTGCGGCGGATGCTAGCAGCGAAGCCTGCATATGCATATTGACTTACTTTTGTTAGACTCCTGCGAATGTTATTAGATCCTCTATTCGACTTTTCTTTCCGAACGCCGAACAGAGCATCAGGGGCTACTGTCTATGCGGTAATATTTTTACATATTCCTTACTTACCTCAAAGCCTGTTAGAAGGCTGGCACAGGCTTCAGTCAATCCGCTCGTGGCGTACTGAACCTTCTGGATCACCGCACTCATAATAGTGCGATGCTCCTCGTCGATGGAGGCGCCGTTAAGCACCTCCAGCAAATTGTCTGGTGCCTCTGGTTGGACGGAGCTCACCGGCTCGGTAGGCTAGCTCCTCTTGGAAGGAGGCTGCCTACCGGAGTCCGGAACCTTTGAAGGTTCCGGCGCGGTGTCCGGCTCAAAGCCGGACTTAAAGCCCTTGGGGGTTCTATCCCCTTCACGCCTGGAGTCCGGGAGGTCGCCTTGCGGCGCCTCCAGCACCACCTCCTCCTGGCATGGAACCTATTGGGACGCCACCTCGGCGTCGTCCGTAGGGTGGGGGGAGGTAGCCGCCGGAAGCGAATTCACATCCGACGAATCCAGGGAGCCGCTCGACGACTCATCGAGCCCGGCCTTGGGCGGACTGCATAGACATGTTCAACGTAAGGAAAAGCTATGCAATGGGGGAATACTATGAATCACTCTGGTATCCGGATACTTACGATCTCGCCAGGGGCTTGGCCCTGTGCGGCCACTCCTCTTCGCCGTCGTCGGCGTTGGTGGAGTAGTCCGGAGGAGGGCTCTTCCCCCTCTTGGACCCTTCGGCCTCCCCAGTTGGGGCGGCCTTCCTTTTCTTCCCTCCCCCTGCTGGAGGGGGAGAGGTCTCTTCTTCCTCCTCGTCTTCATGGGAGGAGTGCGCCTTGGAGTCGTCGGATGGTGAATCCAACACCTCCTGGTGCCGGGCACTCTTTCGAGTCCCCGTGGCCTTCTTCTTGGCCTTCTTCTCCGGCACCACGTAGGGTGCCGGAACCAACAGCTTCGCCAAGCAAGCGTCCGCTAGGCCTTCGGGCAAAGGAGCCGGACAGTCGATCTGTCCGGACGTCTCCTGCCAATCCTGTCAAAGGTAAGGGAGCTTAGATCCCGCATGGAGTCAAACTATGAAAGACTAATACCCTGTAAAAGGTAAAAACTGCTTACCGCATGAGCATGACGCTGCGTGCTAAATCTGCGATCCTCGGTAGCGGATGCGAGGGCCTCGGTGCCCTTGAAAAGCACCTTCTAGGCATCTTCGTACATCATGTCGAAGAGCCTGCTCAGAGTTCGGTGCCGCCCCGGGTCGAACTCCCACAGGTTGAAAGCCCGTTGTTGACACGGGAGGATCCGGCGGATGAGCATAACCTGGACTACGTTGACAAGTTTGAGCTTCTTGTCCACCAGGGTTTGGAAGCATGTTTGGAGTCCGGTCAGCTCTCCTTTTTTAACCCACGACAGGCCCGTCTCTTTCCAGGAGGCGAGCCGCGTAGGGGGTCCGGATCGGAACTCGGGGGTTGCGACCCATTCAGGTTTGCGTGGCTCGGTGATGTAAAACCACCCCGACTGCCACCTCTTTAGGGACTCCACGAAGGAGCCCTCGAGCCATAGGACGTTGGGCATCTTGCCCACCATGGCGCCTCTGCACTCCGCCTGGGTGCCGCGCACCACCTTAGGCTTGACATTGAAAGTCTTGAGCCATAGGCCGAAGTGGGGGTGGATGCGGAAGAAAGCCTCGCACACGACGATAAACGCCGAGATGTTGAGGACAAAGTTCGGGGCCAGATCGTGGAAATCCAGGCCATAGTAGAACATGAGCCCCCGGACAAATGGGTGGAGAGGGAAGCCCAGTCCGCAGAGGAAATGGGGGAGGAACTCCACCCTCTCATGGGGCCTAGGGGTGGGGATGAGCTGCCCCTCTTTGGGAAGCCGGTGCGCAATGTTGTTAAACAAGTATCCAGCCTTCCTCGTTCTTTTGATGTGTCCCTCCGTAACGGAGGAGACCATCCACTTGCCTCCTGCTCCGGGCATGGCTGGAGAAGGTTGAGGTGGGGTGTGCGGACTTGGGCGCTGGAGCTCGAGTGCGCGGAAATGGATAGGCAAAGGAGGAAGAAGGCGTGGATGAAAAGGTGGATCCTTATCCCCTTATATGGGCGGACGCGACTATGCGTCCCCACCAGCCTGGTAAAACTCGCTTATCTCCCAAGCGCCATAATCAATGGCGGGGTTGGGTTATCCACGCCCGTATTGATGAGAATCCCGGAATAAGGGGACACGACCTCTACTTTGACAAGACGTGCCAAGGAAACCGCCTCGCTAAACGTGCTGAGGTGGAACAGTAAAACGATTCGAATAAAGACTTGGCCGTGGTGTGATGTCACGCTACGGAATACGTCAGCAGATTAGATTTGTGTAAATATTATTCTCTCTATGGCAATATGTGGAAACTTATTTTGCAGAGCCGTACACTACCTTTGTGTTCAAAATCATCTATGAAGCACTTGGAGGAGGAACCCGCCTTGCAATGCCGAAGACAATCTGCACGCCGGACTCGTCATCATTGAAGCCTGGTTCAGGGGCTACTGAGGGAGTCCTGGATTAGGGGGTGTCCGGATAGCCGGACTATAACTTCGGCCGGACTCCTGGACTATGAAGATACAAGATTGAAGACTTCATCCCGTGTCCGGAAGGGACTTTCCTTGGCGTGGAAGGCAAGCTTGGCGATACGGATATGTAGATCTCCTACCATTGTAACCGACTCTGTGTAACCCTAGCCCTCTCCGATGTCTATATAAACCGGAGGGTTTTTAGTCCGTAGGACGAACAACAGTCATACCGTAGGCTAGCTTCTAGGGTTTAGCCTCCTTGATCTCGTGGTAGATCTACTCTTGTACTACCCATATCATCAATATTAATTAAGCAGGACGTAGGGTTTTACCTCCATCAAGAGGGCCCGAACCTGGGTAAAACATCGTGTCCCCTGCCTCCTGTTACCATCCGCCTAGACGCACAGTTCGACACCCCCTACCCATGATCCGCCGGTTTTGACACCAACAGTGTTGCATCCAAGTTGTTCATTACTTGCTCCTATCATATGTTTGGTTGCAACAATGGCATTTCTTCATATATGCCATGTTCCATTGCTTGCTACATGATTGACTTGATTGCCTCACACATGATGAACAATTGCTCTTTCCTTTGTGTTGAGTGCCACGACATCTTCACTACACCCTATGCACATTATGCTTGGATTGTCTTGCACTTACCCCATGTGTTTAGACATTACATTTATTTTGGTGTTGTGAATGACTCTTATGCCTACCATAGACCTTTTGTTGAGCACTTTATGCATGTTTGCTATGATCTTGAGGTAGATGCTTGTTCACTTGTCAAACATATTTGCATCCCTACCTCCCATTTGCATACTTGTTCCCATGATATCCTTGATTGTGCTCAATTTATATGCTTACATGCTATGCCACACTTCTTTGTCAAACCATATGCTATGCTTGATGACAACACTTGTTGGGTGAATCACCTCCCGAATGCTTGGTTTTGCAATAACGCCAACCACATTTGTTTTTCAAGTGCTTGTTATCTTTGCTCCTTTTTAAGGAATTACAAGATAGTGCGACATTTGAGAGTGTCCATTTGGAACTACAAGATGATGAATGTGTGGTGATCGTCTACTTCTACACGACGACATCATCTCTTTCCCAAGGTGATTTAGATTTTGATCCGAGGTCGGATCTTTCCCAAGGTCGGACATCAATACCATTGTTACACCCACAGCCCCTACTACTACCTATACTGGACCAATTACTAGAGCTCACGCACGCCAATTAAATTATCAGGTACTTTCGTTTCTTGGTAATGATTCTAATTTTCATGAGAATATGATGCTGCCTAAATTCGATACATTTGTTTTGCTTACAAATGAAGGGCCTGGCATGGATAAGAGTGATGAACATTGGAGCAAGAACAAGCATGGAGTTGATGGCATGCGCAAGGGGAACAAGAACGGAGTTACAAGTGATGATTTCAGGACATTGAAGCCACCATAATGAGTGCATGAAGCCTTGGACGAAATATACAATATGCCACTTCATAAACTTCGTCCAGAGGCTATTCTAGGTGCTGCGTCACCTTATTATTGGGCCAGGCCCATGTAATTTCGAAATACATAAGTATAGGCTGTTTTTAGAGTTTGTATGTGTGGGGAAACAAGAGATAGGGTTGGTTTCGGACCCCTTCCCCAAGGGCCACAAAATTCCCCCCTCTTCCTCCATATATATAGATCTTAGGGCACCGTTTAGACTTTGGGTTTTGTTTATATTAAAAGTTCGCCATAGTTGCAACTTCGCGTACTTCGTTTGTGTTCAACGACCAGAACAAGGCGTCACAGAACCCCACCTTGATCAATAAAGCTTTCCTCTTATATTCGTAATATCTAGATTGCAATCTTAGTTTCTTGCTTGCTCTTTGTTTGCCTGCAGGAAACAGACCTTCGTGGTCAGGTTGATCGTGCTCCAGCGTGGTCAATAACCTCTCGGAGTTGGTTTAGCGATTGCTAAGGCGCGACGTCCTCGCACGTTCGTAGTCGGATCATCAAAGTCGATTTCCTCCAAAACGATAGCCACCATCTCATCGAAAGACGGGACACCTTTGCCTCTATCAAGTGCTATCAGTTTTCAGGTTGCTCGGTGAGAATTTCTAGTTTTTCCTAGATTAGATTTATTTTCTTACCTATTATCCAAGAAAAAGCCACAAAAAAGTTAGATCTATTCATCCTTTGTCCAAGCCAGTCTGAGCCTTTGCAAGTTTCTTTTCATTGCTTGCATAGTTGAATTAACGGTTGCATCGTCGTGTCGAGTTGCTGGTCTTAGTGTCTAGTTCGTTTAGAGTTTCGAGTTCTGTTCACATTAGTCACGCCGCCGCTGCATCGTTATCCCTTCCGCTGTCCACCACCCATTCATCAATTTCCACCACGTGCTACCCATCGTTCATTGTCTAAATCATAGTTGAGGTCGTTCACATCTTCCCTAGATCCAATCTGCATCTTATCTTGTTTGTTTTGGAAAGAGGGAGAGAGAAAAAAATAAAAAAAAAGTTAGAGGAAAAAAGAGAGAAAGAAAAAGGAAAAAAGTGTGAGGAAAAAAAAGATAAAAAGAGAAAAAAATTGCAAAAAACTGAAAAAAAGAGAAATTTTTTTTCAGAGTGTGCTCCTCCCTTGTTTACGTGCAGCGCCGTGATTTTGTTAGTGTTCTAGGCTCGCGTCTCTAGTACGGTCTAGCCTAGGACCAGCACAGTACCGTTGTTGAGCATTTATTCAACATTGCATCTCTGAATTGATTATCGCTAATCTTTTGCTACCATATATAGCCAACCCAGCTCCACATATTTCTACACTGTGTATACGTACATTCCCCTGGCAATCGCTTTACACAATCTTCAGAGTTATTTGACACCGTTGGTTGCCTGTCACCACGTGCTGCTTGGTAAGAACTTGTAAGATATTGATATTTGCTTTACTGTGAGAGCTTTACCACCACACCCTAGTAGTTCATAGGAACATTATTCTTGAATTTTGTTTCTTGTTTCTACTAATCATAACAGGTTCCGAAGATAGAAGTTCTTGGACGACGGACACATCTTCACCATCACGAGAGTTGGGACAACACACACAAGCACATGGTCAGGTTATCTTTTTACCGTCATTTGAGGGTAGATTTAATCCTACTACTTATCTAGCTTGGGAGCTTGAAGTAGAATAAGTTTTTAGTCACCATGACTTTTCTGAACTTGAACGAGTGCGAGCAGCCACTAGAGCATTTACTGGTTTTGCTTCTGTTTGGTGGAGTGTACATTGTAAGAAAAACATTGATAACCAACCCACAACTTGGAAAGTTTTGAAAGCTGTAATGAGACAACAATTTTTCCCTCCTTACTATCGTCGTGAATTGGTTCACAAATTTGAACAATTTAAACAAGGCAACAACACTGTTCATGCTTACTACCAAGAGTTCAAATCTTATATGCATCATTGTGACATAGAAGAATCTGAGAATGATACAATGAATAGATTTTTTGGTGGTTTGAACCATGATATTCAGGCAAGATTTTAGTATATTCCTCGTTGCATTACTAGTATGTATGTCTGTGCTTGTACCTTTGAGAGACAGATATAGGAGGATGCATTAGGTGACTACAACAACTACTATTCCAGTTCATGCTCACCACCGCCGGTTGGTTCCTCCATCATTGCACCTCGGATTATGAGCGCAGCATCATCTCAAGGGTATGGTACATTGTCAACGTCCGTACCTACATCAGCTACATCTTTGCGACAAGGTACCAGTAAAGGTATTGATGATATAACTTCACATGAGCATGATGCATGCCTAGTTAACTTGAATGCGTCATGTATTGAGTTACCTGTTGATTTGAGCACACCACCTATTTTAGAGAATCTTGTTACTGTCATGAATGCGTCATGTGATCAAACAATTGAAATATCAACAATTTTGAGTGCACCCATTGAATTAAATGTTGATGCAAAAGAACCAATGTTTAATCATTTTGATATGACCTCCAATCGTGGTGATGATTCTGTGTCCAATGACTTATTGCATGTTTGCTTATTTAACCATGTTGTAGCATGTAAATTTGATGCAAGTAAGGTTTATTCACCAAAGTTGGGATGGTTTAATGATGAACATTGCCAATCTTTTGAAATGAATAAGAGCTTCACTTATATGTGCAAACTGAGTTGCAGTATTTTCATGCCTTCTACTTCTTGTTATAATTTTTGGGCTTTAGATTTTATGAACTATGAAAGTTACTCATGTATACATGTGTCATATGTGCAAAAATCAAGGGAAGTTAAAATGGATAACATATACATATACAATATGTACACCTTGTCTCTTTTGTTAGCCACATTTCAGATTAAGCAACGCCGAGGACGGCTTTGTTTTCAAAAAGGGGAGGATGATGAGGACATGACTACCTTGGATACGATCAAAAATATTGCATACATGCATATTTGTCAGGTGATTTCTAATGCAAACTATTCAATAATCTATTTATGTTATCCAGAACAAAAATACTTCACACACTTTTGTGTTTTGTCTAATTGCAGGTATATGGGACATTTATACAATCCACATATGAAGATAAGGGAAAAGGAGAAGTTTAGGTTCTGTTCAGAAAGTCCTCTCATGTCAGTTTTGGGCCAAGAGAAGATAGAGTCCAAGTCTCTCACGTTTTGGATTCAGATTTGGACTGCACAGACATACCTGACTCAAAAGCCAACAACTTTTTCATACGGATTCCGAATTCGGTGATTCTTTTTTTGGTTAGAAACTAGATTTCATGATCTTTCCAACCCAATTGGATTCACCTTCAAATTCGTCCGGAGCGTTGATTTATGGAGGAAACAATCTGACGCTGCAGCAGAATCCGAGTCAAACTACAAGCCCAAAGGTGTTGCATCACCTCCACTTGGGCCCATGAGCCTTGTACGACCTAGGGTTAGTTTTAGGCTGCCTTGGGACGTCCTCCCACCTCCTTGGCCGCCACCCCTTGCTCCTTTATAAGTAGATCCATCTAGTAGCTTTTCCCACGAAGTTCCAATGGCTAACTTTTAACTAAACAAATTCCAAAGAAAAGCTACTAGATGGATCTACTTATACAGGAGTAAGGGGTGGCGTCCAAGGAGGTGGGAGGATGTCCCAAGGCAGCCTAAAACTAACCCTAGGTCGTACAAGGCTCATGGGCCCAAGTGGAGGTGATGCGACACCTTTGGGCTTGTAGTTTGACTCGGATTCTGCTGCAACGTCAGATTGTTTCGTCCATAATTCAACGCTCCGGACGAATTTGAAGGTGAATCCAATTGGGTTGGAAAGATCACGAAATCTAGTTTCTAACAAAAAAAGAATCACCGAATTCGGAGTTCGTATGAAAAAGTTGTTGGCTTTTGAGTCAGGTATGTCTGTGCAGTCCGAATCTGAATCCAGAACGTGAGAGACTTGGACTCTATCTTCTCTTGGCCCAAAACTGACATGAGATGACTTTTTGAACAGAACCTAAACTTCTCCTTTTCCCTTATCTTCATATGTGGATTGTAGAAATGTCCCATACACCTGCAATTAGACAAAACACAAAAGTGTGTGAAGTATTTTTGTTCTGGATAACATAAATAGATTATTGAATAGTTTGCATTAGAAATCAACTGACAAATATGCATGTATGCAATATTTTTGATCGTATCCAAGGTAGTCATGTCCTCATCAATGATGCGGAGCATCCTATGGACATCACCATGTCAAGAGTCCATTTGGAAAGTGACACGTGCGACATCTACTTCACATACATAAAGGTGAATCATCTCCTTTACACGTGTTCACTTGACTCCTTCGAGGATCGTATACTACTTGACATTCCTTCCGTGTGCATTCATAGGTATTTTTGGAGCTTCACACATAGCAAGGACGAGTTCAGGCCGAAGGGTACAACTACACCATCTAGGAGGGAAGCCCGGAAGCGCCAAGAAGAAGGAAGTAGCTCTAGGCGACCCCGTGCCCACAGGCCTCCCAAGCTGGGGGTCCTGAAGACCCCATGCGCATGGGCGTGTGCCGTGTCCATGGGACCCCCGTGTCCACGGGCCTCATGGACCCCGTGCGCATGGGCTCCACTTACCCCGTGCACATGGGGCTCCCTGTGTGTTGGTGCGGGCTTTGCCCATGTAATGTCCATTTTGCCCCTGCTTACCCCTTCATCCCCTAGGACTATATATACCCCTTCACCTCCTCCATTTTAGAGTTAGCTAAGAATAGATCTAGACAATAGAGCTTAGCTCATGTATCTCCCCTTGTGGGATTCCTCTTGAGAGAGAGACACTCCATTAGAGTTCAAGGCTTCCATTGGAAAAGATCCCTAGTGGATAAAGACCCCCTTGAGGGAAGGATCTACCAGATCACCAAGACCTCATCTCCTTTGGATTTGATATGAACTCTACCTTATATCTTTCCTTTTGTTGTCATGTACCTTGTGGATCTTCTGTGTTTGATTGTCTAGTGGATGTGTGATTTGGACTTGTTCTTAAGTGTCCCTCCTCTTTTCCCCCTTGTGCTCTTCTTGTTCTTGGGGATTCCCCCTCCAATTCATGAAAGATCTCCAACTAGGGTTCCACCCTACAAAAGGAGAGTTGTTGGTGATGATGATGACGATGATTTCCCCCTCTGGGAGGGAAGTTCCCCCGGTGGAATCGCTCCGCCGGAGGGCAAAAGTGATCTTCCCCAAGTTCTGCCTCGAGAAGGCGGCGCTTCGTCCCGAAAGTTCCCAACTAATTTTTTCTAGGTCAAAATGACTTATATACCAGAAGAGGGGCACCGGAGATGGGCCGAGGAGGGCACAATCCACCAAGGCACGCCTATAATCCATAAAAATTCCCCGTGAAGTTTTAGCTCATTTGAAGATGTGCAGAATAGGTGGCCTGATGTAGCTTTTCCAGGTCCAGAATTCTAGCTGTCGTATTCTCCATCTTTGTGTGAGTCTTGCATATTATGAGAGAAAAGGCATTAGAATTACTCCAGAAGGCATTATTACACATAAAAACAATATAAATAACAGTAGGAAAACATGATGCAAAATAGACCTATCACTCCTCAGTGCGAGCAACGAGAAGCACACCAGCTCCTGCACCTTGTAGGGAGAAGGCACCATCAAAGTACATGATCCATTCTTGGGGCACTTCCTTGCTGGGGATAACTGTCTCCAGCACTTCATTGTTAGGGGTAGGCGTTCAGTCTGCAATGAACTCTACTAGTGCTCTGCTTTGAATAGTTGACGTGCACTCAAATCTTAGACCAAAGCTGGACAACTCCAAAGCCCATTCCACTATTCTTCCAGTGGCCTCAGGGTTCCTCACTATGCATTCCAAGGGGAAGCGGGTGACAACTGTGATCTCGTGGGCTTGGAAGTAGTGGCGTAGTTTCCTTGAGGCCATGATGAGGCGAAAAAACAACTTTTGCCCGCCAGAGTACCTCGACCGAGCCCCCTACAGTAGGGATCTGATGAAGTACACTGGCCGCTGCACCACCATCTTCCTTGTCGTGACCTTGGAACTGTCTCCATTGCCCTACCCTTGCTTGTCTAGATCTGCATATGACCTTGCTGGGATGGGTTTTGTTTCCTCTCCAGAGGGGCCGGTGGTTGCGGCTGCTACTTCATCTACTTCCCGCTGCGCCACCAGTGTTGCACTAACCACATGATTGGTTGCTGCTAAGTATAGCAGCAACGGATCTTATGGTTTGGGAGCGACTAGGGTGGGCACAGAGGAAAGATAGGTCTTCAAATCTTGCAACGCAGCGTCTACCTCTGGGGTCCACTCTGTGGGCCCTTCCTTCCTCAAGATTTTAAAGAACGGCAGGGCGCACACGATAGACTTGGAGATGAACCTGCTTAGCACGGCAACGCATCCAGTCAAAGACCTCATGTCTATAATTGTCTTGGGTTCTTGAATCTACTCGATAGCCTTGATCTTGTCAAGCTTTTACTCTATCCCCCGATGGGACAAAAAGAAGCTGAGTAGCTTGCCGGAAGGAATGCCAAACACAGACTTCTTTGGGTTCAGCTTCAAGTTGATCCTGCGCAGATTTGGAAAGGTCTCTTCCAAGTCCTCAATGAGAGTCAATATGTCCTTGGTTTTGACCACTATATCATCCATGTAGGCTTCGATATTTCTGTGTAGATAGGACTCAAAGCCAATTTGTACTATTCTCACAAAGGTGGAACCAGCGCTCTTCAACCCAAAGGGCATCCGTACAAAACAGTATGTGCCGCATGGGGTTATGAACACAGTCTTCTCTTCATCCTCCTTGGACATGAAAATATGGTGGTATCCGGAGTAGGCATCCAGGAAGGAAAGCAGATCACGTTGGATGCACGACAAGGGGAATGGGTCCTTTGGGCATGCTTTATTTAGATCCGTGAAATCTATGCAAAGCCTCCACTTCCCATTCGCCTTGCGCACCACCACTGGATTTGCCAACCACGTTGGATGCAATACTCCTCTGACCAAACCAGCTACCTCAAGTTTCTTGATCTCTTCGGCAATAAACTGCTTCCACTCCAAAGCTTGCTTCCGGACCTTCTGCTTGACAGGACGGGCATGTAGGCAGACCGCAAGGTGGTGCTCAATTACCTCCTAGGGAACACCGGGGATGTCAGATGGTTGCCAGGCAAACACATCGACATCCGCCCACTGGAAGGTAACAAGCACGCTTTCCTATTTGTCATTGAGGGTGGCACTGATAGTAAAAGTATCATCGGTGCCAACCAGCCCTACAGGGTGCTTCTTCACAACGGGTGCAACAACTTTGGATCTCTTGCTATTGTAACTCTCCGGCAAGTCATCAACAGGCGCAGCGCACTCCGAAGAGGTGCGCTCCCCGGATTCCTTACTGGCATCCTTGCTAACTCCCTTGCTTGCCGTGGTGGGAGCAGTAGCTTCTGCGGACTGTGCAGCGAGTGCTTCCCGGTACATATTATCCATGCATATGATTGCGTCCTTCTTTTTCGATGGAATGGAAATGACGCCTGTTGGCCCTGACATCTTCGGATTGTTGTAGGCATAGTGGGATGCCCGCCATGAATTTTGCCAAGGCTGGTCGACCAAGGATTCCGTTGTACGGCAGGGGAAGGTCAACCACATCAGACATTGTCGGTGCAACAGACCCTGGGTCCGTTGCCCAGACTATGCAGAGGAATAAGAACAAGATTGAGGCACAACTTAAGTCAAAGATTGGGGGACCAAGAGATTTGAGGAGCCAACATACAGTTCAAAGAGTCCAAGATCAAGCCAGAGAGCAATATATCGGCAAGAGAAGGGCCTCCCTTGTTGGGCAGGCAAGCCCGGCAAGGGGCGAGGCCACCACCAGAAGCAGGCGACCAAGGCACCCCGACAAGGTCTGCTGGGGCTCGCGGGTGCAGAATCACCCCACCAACCAATCCAACACAACCCGTGTCGTCAATCAGTGCGGTGTCAAGCCACAAGATGTTTAAGTGGCAGCCATTTTCTATAGAAGAAACCCACAAGTGACACTCGTCTTGCGACGTGTCAAGAGAACAGGCGCAGAGCTGGAAAGATAGCCCGGCAAGCCTTGCAAGGCAACCAGTGATGTGACACTAAGCGGTCCATTTAATGCACCCTGTCAGCCTGCAGAGTTTGGTATGATAGCACTATTTGCTATCATATTAGTGGATAATGACTACTTTGTCATTGTGGAGACCCCTTAATCTATAAAAGGAGGCCCATGGCACCCGTAGGAGGGGTTAGAAGGTTGGAAAATTAATGAACCCACATGACCATACGTGCGTAGTCACAGCGGTCTCACGGCCACCCCTACCGGGCAAAGTGTACTGCACTCTAACATCTCCATTCCACCATCATTCCACCAAAGTAGGAGTACGGTTTTATGCCTCACAGCGGCCCGAACATGGGTAAATTGCTTGTGTGCTCTCTGTCGTTGATGAGGACATGACTACCTTGGATACGACCAAAAATATTGCATAGATGCATATTTGTCAGGTGATTTCTAGTGCAAACTATTCAATCATCTATTTATGCTATCCAGAACAAAAATACTTCACACACTTTTGTGTTTTGTCTAATTGCAGGTGTATGGGACATTTGTACAATCCACATATGAAGATACGGGAAAAGGAGAAGTTTAGGTTATGTTCAAAAAGTCCTCTCACGTCATTTTTGGGCCAAGAGAAGATAGAGTCCAAGTCTCTCACGTTCTGGATTCAGATTCGGACTGCACAGACATACCTGACTTAAAACGTCAACAACTTTTTCATACGGACTCCGAATTGGGTGATTCTTTTTTTGGAAAGTAGATTTCATGCTCTTTCCAACCCAATTGGAATCACCTTCAAATTCGTCCGGAGCATTAAGATATCGATGAAACAATCTGACGCTGCAGCAGAATCCGAGTCAAACAACAAGTCCAAAGGTGTTGCACCACCTCCACTTGGGCCCATGAGCCTTGTATGACCTAGGGTTAGTTTTAGGCTGCCTTGGGATGTCCTTCCACCTCCTTGGCCGCCAGCCCTTGCACCTATATAAGTAGATCCATCTAGTAGCTTTTTCCTTGGGTTTTGTTTAGATTAAAAGTTCGTCGTAGGTGCAACTTCGCGTACTTTGTTTGTGTCCAATGACCAGACCAAGACGTCACAGAACCCCACCTTGATCAATGAAGCATTCATCTTATATTCGCAATATCCAGATTGCAATCTCAGTTTCTTGCTTGTTCTTCGTTTTCTCGCAGGAAACAGGCCCTCATGGTCAGGTTGATCGTGCTTCGGCATGGTCAATAACCCCTCGGAGTTGGTTTAGCGATTGCTAAGGCACTACGTCCTCGCATGTTCGTAGTCAAATCGTCAAAGTCGACTTCCTCTAAAACGATAGCCACCATCTCATCAAAAGACGGGACACCTTTGCCTCTATCAGTCGTGCTGCCATGCGCTGGTCTGCTCTTTGTGCAACGCGACGTCCCCCTTCCAAACCAGCAAGGGGCCTCCTGGTCCCATAGGTGGCTGTGGATATTCAGCGATATCTTTGGCGCGCCAGGTAGGGGGCTCGCTTGCGCGAACCTAAAAGCGTGCGCAGCACATCATCTTCATCACCATCTTCGTCTTCGACGACGCCATCGACCATGGCGCCTAAGAAGAAGAAGTCCAGCCCTTCGGCCCATCCGTCCACCTCGAAGTCTCCGCCGCCCGTGGCCTCTAGTGCCTCGGAGGATGCGAGGGCGAGCGAGGATGTGAACGCTGCTGGGGGCGTGATTGGAGGTGGTGGCGCCATCGCCGCTCCCCCCGCGGCCAACATGGGGGCTGGAGATGTCGGAGGAGAACAACATTGGCAACGCCTTGGCGCTCACGCTCCACAAGGTGTGGGCGAGGGGGTCACTCCATCTGCACCCCCTCCTCCCACTAACGGGCACAGCCGCAGCAACAACGATCAGTCCGGGGTGAGCCATCGCCATCCGGCTGCCCCCACCGCGGGAGCGACCGCGACCCATGCGCCTCCTCCCGGACAAGCTGACCGGACCGCTGCGCCCGATGGAGCCACTGAACCTCAAGCACCACCGTGGCGCGACCCCGCTGCCCAGATGGTCGTCCCACAACTGCATGGGCGCGGCACCACAGCCGTCGCCGCTGGCTCCGTCATGAGCCAAGCGATGGTGCGGTCGACGTCATCAACATCTATGCCAAGCACAGCCACAGAGGCTATGGCGCGAGCTCAGTTGCTACTAATATCATACTTTCAGCAAAAGCATACTTAGATTGGATATCACAAAGTTCTCTACTAATATCATCAGGTTGTTTTGTTATAGCATCAAGCACAACGGAGTGTTCCTTAAGTTCTTCGGCAAAATACTTATTATGCCCAAATTGTGTAGTCATATATTCCTTAGTACTTTTCTCAATCTCAAGCAAGATCTTCGGGTAAGGAACATCATAATATTTTCTTTGAGGCATCATGAATACACAATCAAAAACACACACATGAAAAATGGATCCGGCAAGAAAATGACGAACGGAAAAAGAGGGGCGAATAAAACGGCACATTTTCGTGAAGTGGTGTAGAGGAAACGAGAGGCAAATGGCAAATAATATAAATTGCGAGGAGATGATATTTGTTATTAGGAACCTGGTATATGTTGAAGATCCTCCCCGGCAACGGCGCCAGAAATTCCTTTTGATGTCACTTGAAGCTACGTTGGTATTTCCCCAAAGAGGAAGGAATGATGCAGCACAACGGCGGTAGGTATTTCCCTCAGATATGAAACCAAGGTTATCGAACCAGTAGGAGAACCAAGCAACACAACGTAAACATCACCTGCACACAAATAACAGATACTCGCAACCCGACGTGTAAAAGGGGTTGTCAATCCCTTTCGGGTAACGGCGCCAGAAATTGCCAAACGGACATGAGATAGTTGTAAAGATTGATAGATCGAACGCCAAATAAAATAAATTGCAGCAAAGTATTTTTGGGTTTTTGGTTTAGTAGATCTGAAAATAAACGCAATGGAAAAGTAGACCGCAAAGGCAAATAATGTGAGAAAGAGACCCGGGGGCCATAGGTTTGACTAGTGGCTTCTCTCGAGAAAAATAGCAAACGGTGGGTCAAAAATTACTGTTGGGCAATTGATAGAACTTCAAATACTCATGACGATATCCAGGAAATGATCATTACATCGGCATCACGTGCAAGATTAGTAGACCGACTCCTGCCTGCATCTACTACTATTACTCCACACATCGACCACTATCCAGCATGCATCTAGTGTATTAAGTCCATGGAGAAACAGAGTAATTCAATAAGAACGTTGACATGATGTAGACAAGATCTATCTATGTAGAGATAGACCCCATCGTTTTATCCTTAGTAGCAACGATACATACGTGTCGGTTCCGCTTCTCACACTGGGATCAAGCATCGTAAGATCGAACCCACTACAAAGCACCTCTTCCCATGGCAAGATAAATAGATCAAGTTGGCCAAACAAAACCGAAATATCGGAGAAAAATAAGAGGCTACAAGCAATCATGCATAAAAGAGATCAAAGAAACTCAAATACTTTCATGGATATAAAAAGAGATAAATCTGATCATAAACTCAAAGTTCATCGGATCCCAACAAACACACCGCAAAAGAGTTACATCATATGGATCTCCAAGAGACCATTGCATTGAGAATCAAGAGAGAGAGAGATAGAGAGAGAGAGGAAGCCATCTAGCTACTAACTACGGACCTGAAGGTCTACAAAGAACTACTCACGCATCATCGGAGAGGCACCAATGGAGGTGGTGAACCCCATCCGAGATGGTGTCTAGATTGGATCTGGTGGTTTTGGACTATGCAGCGGCTGGATCAATATTTCGTCGACTCCCTTAGGGTTTTGGGAATATTGGGGTACTCATAGAGCAAAGAGGTGGTCTGGGGGGCACCTGAGGCGGGCACAACCCACCAGGGCGTGCTTGGGCCTCCTGGCGCACCCTGGTGGGTTGTGCTCCTCTCGAGGCACCCCCAGGCGCAGCCAGGGCCCATTACGTTCCTTCTGGTCCAAAAAAATCTCCGTAAACTTTCGTGGCATTTGGACTCTGTTTGATATTGATTTTCTGCAATGTAAAAAACATGGAAAAACAGCAACTGGCACTTGGCACTATGTCAATATGTTAGTAGCAAAAAA
Source organism: Triticum urartu (assembly GCF_003073215.2). NCBI lineage: Eukaryota > Viridiplantae > Streptophyta > Magnoliopsida > Poales > Poaceae > Triticum > Triticum urartu. The sequence goes on from NC_053027.1 coordinate 270,498,068, forward strand.
CGATATAAAATGATTATAAAACATCCAAGATTGATAATATAACATCATGGAACAATCAAAAATTATAGATATGTTGGAGACGTATCACGGGGCCGTGTTGAATCTGATTTCCCCAGCAGTCATCAACCAGCTTTAGATAGGAGAAGAAGAGCTAGAGGTTACCGACATGTTTCAAGGAGTTAACCCTGGCAGGAGCCACCCTAAAGGGAAGATTATGTTGCCAACGACTTTTGGGGGAGAACTGAACTACCGGACAGATAAAGTTGTGTTTGATGTGGTTGATCTCCCACTGCTGTACAATGGGATTCTTGGATGCCCGGCCCTGGCCAAGTTCATTGCAGCATCCCACTATGCTTATAACACTCTGAAGATGCCTGGGCCACTGGGAGTCATCACTATCCCATTGGATGAGAAGGATGCAATTATCTACATGGACAAGATGTACCGGGATGCAGTCGCATCAGAGGCTACGGCAGCAACAGCTCCTGCCAATGAAAGCAAAGGAAAGAAAAGGGATTGTAGGAGCTCTGGCAAGGAGTCTTGGAAGTGTGCCCCCTTCGAGTGCACGGCACCCGTTGATGACAAGACGGAGTGTTCCAACAGCAAGAGATCCATGGTTGTTGCACCCCAAGTGAAGAATGTCCCGGCAGGGCTGGCTGGCGTTGAGGGTACTTTCACTATCAGCACCACCCTTGATGACAAATAGGAAAGCCCGCTAGTTGCCTTCCTGCGGGCGAATATCGATGTGTTTGCCTGGCAACCATGTGATATCCCCGGTGTTCCCAGGAAAGTAATCAAGCGCCACCTTGCTGTTAGCCCACACGCCCGACCTGTCAAGCAGAAAGTCCGGAAGCAGGCCTTGGAAAGGCAGCGGTTTATTGTTGAGGAAATCAAGAAATTGGAGGCAGCTGGTTTGGTTGGAGGAGTACTGCATCCTACATGGCTAGCACATCCAGTGGTAGCCTGGAGGACAAATGGGAAATGGAGGCTTTGCATTGATTTCACATATCTCAACAAGGCTTGCCCGAAGGACCCATTTCCCTTGCCGCATATCGACCAGATTGTGGATTCCACTTCAGGGTGTGGTTTGCTCTCCTTTCTGGACGCGTATTCCGGATATCAGCCGATCTTTGTGTCCAAAGAAGATGAAGAGAACACATCGTTCATCACTCCATGTGGTACGTACTGGTTTATCCGCATGCTATTCGGACTAAAGAGTGCAGATCCACTTTTGCAAGGGCAGTTCAGATTGGTTTTGGGCCACAGCTACACAGAAACATAGAAGCCTATATGGATGATATCATGGTCAAAACCAAGGATAAGACCACTCTTATCCAGGATTTGGAGGAGACATTTGCTAATATGCGAAAGATCAATTTGAAGCTTAATCCGGAGAAGTGTGTGTTTGGTGTCCCCTCCGGCAAGCTGCTTGGTTTGTTCGTGTCCCATCAGGGGATCGAAGCTAACCCTGACAAGATCAAAGCCATCACGCAGATCCGAGCACCAAGGATAGTTAAGGATGTGAGGCGCTTGACGGGATGCATCGCCGCACGGAGTAGGTTCATTTCCAAGTCTGTCGACCGTGCCCTGCCGTTCTTTAAAATTTTGAAGAAGGCATGGCCTATGAACTGGACCCGGGAAGCAGATGCAGCTCTGCATGAGTTGAAGGCCTACCTATCGTCTGTGCCTACCTTGGTTGCACACAAACCCCAATAGCCATTGTTGCTATACTTGGTGGCAACCAACCAAGTGGTCAGTGCGGCCTTGGTAGCACAAAGAGAAGTATATGAGACAGAAAGTGGGTAGATAATGGCAGAGTTAGAAAAGATCAAGACAGCAGTGAGCACGACAACAAGAGCAACCCCAAGGATGCGGCAAGGAAGAAACTGGTGCAGCGCCCAGTGTACTTCCTTAGCTCCTTGTTGCAGGGGGCTAGATCGAGGTACTTTGGCATGCAAAAGTTGATCTTTGGTCTCATTATGGCCTCAAGGAAACTGTGCCACTACTGCTACCTCTTGAGCATGCGTTGGTTTTACCTTGAAGAGGAAAGGGTGATGCAGCAAAGTAGCGTAAGTATTTCCCTCAATTTTTGAGAACAACGGTATCAATCCAGTAGGAGACAACGCACAAGTCACCTAGTACTTGCACAAACAATCAAGAACTTTGCAACCAACGGGATAATGGGGTTGTCAATCCCTTCACGATCACTCGCAAAAGTGAGATCTGATAAAGATAGTAAAGTATATATTTTTGGTTTTTTGTTGTATATATTGGAAAGTAAAGATTGCAAAATAGTAAACAAGATGCGATGTAAATAAAAGAGATGCAATCTAATAAGAAAGAGACCCAGGGGCCATAGGTTTCACTAGTGGCTTCTCTCAAGATAGCATGTATTATGGTGGGTGAACAAATTACTGCTGAGCAATTGATAAAAAAGTGCATAGTTATGAGAATATCTAGGCAATGATCATGAATATAGGCATCACGTCCGTGTCAAGTAGATAAAAATGATTCTGCATCTACTACTATTACTCCACATGTCGGTGTCAAAACCGGCGGATCTCGGGTAGGGGGCCCCGAACTGTGCGTCTAGGATCGATGGTAACAGGAGGCAGGGGACACGATGTTTTACCCAGGTTCGGGCCCTCTTGATGGAGGTAAAACCCTACATCCTGCTTGGTTAATATTGAGGATATGGGTAGTACAAGAGTTGATCTACCATGAGATCGTAGAGGCTAAACCCTAGAAGCTATCATATGGTATGATTGTATGTATCACATCTATCGACTAGCCTGGCCTCGGTTTATATAATGCACCAGAGGCCTAGGATAACAAGAGTCCTAGCCGAATACGCCGGTGGGGAGGAGTCCTTGTCTTGATCGCCAAGTCTTGTGGAATCTTCCTTGTATGCGGCAGCTGTCTGAACTGGCCCATGAGTATACGGCCATGGGGGTCCTCGGCCCAATCTAACAGATCGGGAGATGACGTGGTGAGTACCCCCTAGTCCAGGACACCGTCAGTAGCCCCTTGAACCGGTCTTCAAGTTAGGGACGCTCCTCGATTCTTCCGAATAATTCTTCATCTTCGTTCGTCGGTCTTGAAAACTGGTTCAACAAATCTTCTCATCTTCGATCTTGAGGATCGCCGAAATGCATTCGACGAGTTTACACATCGGGTATCTGAGGAGCCCCTTTAAGTTTCCTGCCTTTATCAATGCCTTGTTATTTTTATGCCACACCTCAGGTTTGAAGTTGTTCCCGGGCGGCAGCGTCCTCTTGCATCCGAGATCCAACGCCGGACTGCATTCGAGGTATCTTTTGCAGCCGTGCACCAATGCCGGACCGCTTCTGAGATGTAACGCCGGAATGTATCTGAGCTCCAATGTCGGACTGTATCCGAGCTCCAACGCCGGACTGTATCCGAGGTGTCGTAAATCACCTTGGTTCAAAGAAGTTTGAAGGAGTTTAGCCAAGCTTAATGCCGGAAATGCCCTCTATGGAGCCAGCCACTAGCGCCCGAGCTTTATGCCGGACTGCTTCCGAGGTGGTGCACCACCTCGAATGTGGGCCGATTTTTGTCAATATTCTTGATTGGTGCAATTTATTCTCTGCCGGGATATATAGCCAGTAGCCCCAAGGTGGTATCAGTCTAAAACCCGAGATGCACATGAAGGACGACATAAGGCCGCTGATCCCAGTAGCCGCTGAGACTCAGGTTGATTTGCAAAATCGGTCTGAGGATCAAGTCCTAGCTCGGCAGAATACTTCGGGACACAAAAGGCGGCGTGCTCAGTCCTCAAGACTCGGGTTGGGTGCGGCCGACCAACCTGAGGATCAAAATCTCCTCGGAAACTGTATTACACTTCAAATTTTCTGCATTGGACAGGCAATGCAGTAGCCCACGAGACACTGGTCGGGTGGCAACACCAGATCAGGGGATCGATGTGCCCCTTTAATATTTGTAATAATAAGCCCGAAGCCCATTAGCCCCCGAGCCTTAATGCGGGCACGGGTGGCCGAATTAAGGATCGATATCCATAGTAAAATCAAAAATTGTGTGTAATGACTCTATGTATCCAAGTACTTTACGTCATTAATGCCCGGATCCGCATTGTTCAAAACTTTTTTGACCGACCATCGGCTTCCACCTCCTCGGCTAGTAGCCGAGGAATGTTTGTCCTACTTTATAAAGCCTTTATGATGGCAAAGATTTCCGGCAAACAAGGCAATCTGGACATACGGTTTTATAAACAAAGGTACGCAGAGAGATATGTTATATTACTGTTTAACAGAAGAAATGTCTTCCAAAGAAAATAGTCCCGCTATGGGTTCCTTTCTTTGGGTTGTCATGCTAAGCATGATCATGAAACCTCAGCTCGAATGTAAGAGCAAAATATCGAGGATTTAGTTTGGGAGGCCAGTTAATATCCCCCGGTAGTGTTCGGCGACAGTCGAGGTCAAGCCGTAAACACTTCGGCCATTGTTATGAATGGCCCGTCATTTAACACCGCCATCGGATCGCTGACCAGTTTACGCTTATTGTGACAGTCAGTTTTCGGCTTTCTCCACTGAGGTGCTTTAACCATGTGAGCTGGAAGCACAATCGCAGTGGTTCTCCCTTTGCACACCTAGCCGAACAAAGCAGAACGTAGGAGGCAAGCGCAGGAGCCGGGCAACCCAACTATTGACCGAAGACACAATTCGAAACCGATGCATATATAGCAATATCCGAGAATGTTTTTGTCGAATCTCTAAAGGTGTCCAGCGTTGCACTGTGAGACTTGTGTTGAAAACACACAAATAGTTTAAAAGTGCCACAAGCTTGGAAAACCAAAAAACGTCAGTAAAAAATTGACGTCCGAACAAGATCAAGTGTTCGGTGCCAATCCGAAATTGGCCTTAGAAAAAAAAGTGCTTCTGTCGTGCTTTAACATGACACATCCTATCTCAAGACTTCAAGCGGGTCAGCCTACGACTTCAACCTCCTATCCCGAAGGCGAAGTACTTCTCGTTAGGCCAGCTTAGCAAACTAATCTCTAGCGGCTTTGAGAGAGAAATTAGGCTCCCCGACTAGTGACCACACACTCGTGTCGAAAAAAGGAGTGACAAATAATAATAATAATAATAATAATAATAAAACTTTGCAACGACTAAGAATAAGAACACTTATTATAAAACGGCTCAAATAAACTTAAGAGCCCTCAAGTGACTTGAGTAAAAGAATGATTGCATGTACCGAAGTACTTATATCATATCTATGTTCAACCGAACTTTAAACGCGTCTTAACCGACCGTCGGCTTCTCCCTCTTCGGTCAAGGACCGAAAAGTGTTATGTACTCCATCTGTCGAGAATATCGACGGTGTTTCCAATAACCAGGCAATCAGGCCATAAGGCTGTAACAGACAAAGCGCGCTCAGGGAGCTTATGCTATATTACTGCAAAGTGTAAGAAGCATCTTCAAAGAAAATAGTACCCCCACCGATACCTTTCTTCGGTGCTCATTGTTATTATGAGACTTGTGCAATAGATTTTTTGTACTCATGAGTTCTGTTGTGTGCCGACCATCATTGAAAACAATAAGACCGCTAGCTTTCGGCTTCACCCAGTCTGAGGTCCGGCTCGGGTCACCCGATCGTGACAATCGCAGAGGTGCTCCCTTTCCTCCCTAGCCGAACAATCGGGAACGTAGGGGTAAACACAGGAGCAAGGCAACCCAGCTTGCAAATCGCTTAAGTTAACATGGTGCATATTGTGCCGTAATACACGAACAAGGAACGAAGCCGTACAAGTATAACCATATGCAAGAGGGAAAGCTTCATAAAGGAAGCCTCCAAGTAAACGGGGTATTTAAATTTATGTGTCACAGACAAGGTTATGACAAGGAAATTTTTTACAAGCAACTTTTTTCAAAAAAGTATAATGCTTGGTCGAACCGAACACAAGTTAAAAATTTAAAACTTGGAGCATGAAGGCAATTTAGCTGGTTAATGTGTTCGCTATTGACGACGTGGTCCAAGCTTGATCCGGGACAAGGTTCCATCCCCCAAGCCGGTCCCGAGGTGGCGGAGCAAAGAGCTTGGCACGCCGAAGTGGTGACATAGCACGGCCAATGCCGGTCAGCAGAGTGGTACCGAAGTCCCTGGCATGGGGTAATGAAGTGTTGACAAAGCCCCCTGTCCAGCCGAGGTGACGTGGTATGTCAGTACGCCGAGTTGTCGATATTGCCCAACCCGGATCATTTTCCTGTGCACAAAAAATAGTGCAAACCGGAGATAATAGTAATAATAGTAATAAAAATCGTTGCATAATAAATAATTTATGCAAAGTGAGTAATAAAAGAAATATGGCCTGGCGCCGAAGTCAATGTCGATGCAGGGCGTCGGCGTGATGCGGTAAAGGCGCAGCAAAACCTGAATTCACAGGTCGGTCCAAGTTCCGGATGCGGCGTTCGCCGGACTATGTACGGAAACTGACCAAACCACCATGCGACTGCCATTAATGCGGCCTCCGTTTGATAGACCTGTGTACATATGATGGACAAACCAGAGTAATAATTCCTTGGGAAGAATGAACCCAAACAAGCAAAAAATACTAGGATTAATAGCACCTGGTTTATTTGTTGTAGCGATCCGAAGAAAGGTGATCCCCAAAACTAGGACTCGATCCGAACACTCATTGCCAGATGTGCGATAAAGCGACGGCATGGCGATGCTGGCAAAGGTTGGCTTGCCAAGGCGAAGCCCTCAGTCCAGCTAACGTGACGAAGCTAGTCGGCTAGTGACGCCGAAGTCATCGGAGTATGTTGATGAAGAGATGATGAAGCCCCCGGTCTAGCCGAGGTGTTGGAGCGGCTCGCCGAAGAGATGCCGGAGTCTACCTGTCAGATGATGTGTCGAAACAGGTCGGCGTGTTTGATGATGATTTGAAGAAGAGGCAGCATGGTGATGTCGACGCAGGTCAAGACTTGTGACGCGATCGACGCTGCTTGATGCAGCTACCGCGTGGCGATGTCGGTGTGCCCGCTCCGTGTAGTCCGTGGGGCAGCGACGTTGATGATGATTTATCCTTCGCGATGCTGAACTCTTATTCGTCTTGCCGAGATGATGATCGAAGGAGTTGAGCTCGGCTCAATAAAGCGGCGACGTGTCTAGTGCAGGTCGGTAGCCGTGGAGCAATACTGCAGGACTGGTTTGACACCAGCGTAATGGTGAAGATTACCTCGGAGTAGGCTTAAAATTTTATGGGTACGTGTTTAAAAACAACGCACAATAACATAGAAGAAAATTCCTTAAAAAAGGTTGTCCAATATCACGTTCATAAAGAAACATGAATTCGGGTCAGATCCGTATTCGCGCAGAAAACAGATCTGAAAATTGGTCCACTCATCGGAAGGTTCCCGGAGTTTGAACCGTCGGATCGAGATTAAATTTGGAGGGGTGATAGATATGGGGATTCTGAAGTAGATTAACGGTTGGATCTTTCAAAGGACCTCCGAGCTGGGCTCTGGGGACCACGCCCTAAACTCGTCCAGATTCCCGTCCAGATTTGACAGGGCTCCGATATAACATAGATTGCCAGAGATTCCTCCATCGAAACTCGACGAAATTTTGCATGGTTGTTGTAGATGTAATTCCGCACTGTTTCATCAGAGAAATCGTCAAACCGACGCTCGAGGAGGCGGTGACGGCGAATACAAGTTCACTGTCCATAAAAACAGCACGACCGCCCGAGGGCAATGTTGACATTGAGCCCCGAGCTCCATGGATGATTCCTCCATGATCTTGATAGAGATCGGAGTTGATGTTTGATGAAGGCCCTCGTCTGGACATGGTGATCCGAACACGGCGCGCAGTTCTTGGTCGAACCAAGGTGACCAGTCGAGCTGGTGACGAAGATGCCGAAGTCGCAGTTGATCTCCAGGCGAGCCATCGATCCTTTTGCCGATCACACAGCGGAACTCTCAATGAAAGCACCAATGTCGGTGTCAAAACCGGCGGATCTCGGGTAGGGGGTCCCGAACTGTGCATCTAGGATCAATGGTAATAGGAGGCAGGGGACGCGATGTTTTACCCAGGTTCGGGCCCTCTTGATGGAGGTAAAACCCTACGTCCTGCTTGGTTAATATTGAGGATATGGGTAGTACAAAAGTTGATCTACCACGAGATCGTAGAGGCTAAACCCTAGAAGCTAGCCTATGGTATGATTGTATGTATCTCGTCTATCGACTAGCCTGACCTCGGTTTATATAATGCACCAGAGGCCTAGGATAACAAGAGTCCTAGTCGAATACGTCGGTGGGGAGGAGTCCTTGTCTTGATCGCCAAGTCTTGTGGAATCTTCCTTGTATGCGGCAGCTGTCTGAACTGGCCCATGAGTATACGGCCATGGGGGTCCTCGGCCCAATCTAACAGATCGGCAGATGACGTGGTGAGTACCCCCTAGTCCAGGACACCGTCACCACACATCGACCGCTATCCGGCATGCATCTAGAGTATTAAGTTCATAAGAACGGAGTAACGCATTAAGCAAGATGACAAGATGTAGAGGGATAAACTCAAGCAATATGATATAAACCCCATCTTTTTATCCTCGATGGCAACAGTACAATATGTGCCTTGCTGCCCCTAATGTCACTGGGAAAGGACACCGCAAGATTGAACCCAAAGCTAAGCACTTCTCGCATTGCAAGAAAGATCAATCTAGTAGGCCAAACTAAACCGATAATTCGAAGATACTTGCAAAGATACCAAATCATGCATATAAGAATTCAGAGAAGAACCAAATAATATTCATAGATAATCTAGTTCATAAACCCACAATTCGTCGTATCTCAACAAACACACCGCAAAAGAGTATTACATCGAATAGATCTTCAAGAACATCGAGGAGAACTTTGTACTGAGAATCGAAGAGAGAGAAGAAGCCATCTAGCTAATAACTATGGACCCGAAGATCTGTGGTAAACTACTCATGCTTCATCGGAGAGGATATGGTGTTGATGTAGAAGCCCTCCGTGATCGATTCCCCCTCTGGCAGATCGCCGGAAAAGGCCCCAAGATGGGATCTCACGGGTATAGAAGGTTGTGGCGGTGGAAAAGTGGTTTCGTGGTTCTATGCGATCGATCTAGGGTATTAGAGTATATATAGGCGAAAGAAGTACGTCGGTGGATCTACGTGGGGCCCACGAGGGTGAGTTGCGCGCCTACCCCCCTGGACGCACATTCCTACCTCGTGGCCGCCTCACAGAGTTCCAGACTTCAACTCCAAGTCTTCTGGTTTGCTTTCGGCCCAAGAAAGATCATCGTGAAGGTTTCATTCCGTTTGGATTCCGTTTGGTATTCCTTTTCTGCGAAATTCTAAAATAGGCAAAAAAAACAGAAACTGGCACAGGGCCTCCGGTTAGTAGGTTAGTGCCAAAAATAATATAAAGGAGCATATTAAAGCCCATTAAACATCCAAAACAGATAATATAAAAGCATGGAACAATAAAAAATTATACTCCCTCTGTTCACTTTTATAAGGCTTTGTAGACGTTTCAGACAGTGTGCAAAACAACACAATTTCACTTGTCTGAAACGACTTATAAAACTGAACGGAGGGAGTAGATACGTTGGAGACATATCAAGCATCCCCAAGCTTAATTCTTGCTCGTCCTCGAGTAGGTAAATGATAAAAACAGAATTTTTGATGTGGAATGCTACCTAACATAATTATCAATGTAATTTCTTTATTGTGGCATGAATGTTCAGATTCGAAAGATTCAAAATAAAAGTTTAATATTGAGATAAAAATAATAATACTTCAAGCACACTAATAAAGTAATCATGTCTTCTCAAAATAACATGGCCAAAGAAAGCTATCCCTACAAAATCATATAGTCTGGCTATGCTCTATCTTCATCACACAAAATATTTAAATCATGCACAACCCCGATGACAAGCCAAGCAATTGTTTCATACTTTTGATGTTCTCAAACTTTTTCAATCTTCACGGAATACATGAGCGTCAACCATGGACATAGCACTATAGGTGGAATAGAATGGTGGTTGTGGAGAAGACAAAAAGGAGAAGATAGTCTCACATCAACTAGGCGTATCAACGGGCTATGGAGATGCCCATCAATAGATATCAATGTGAGTGAGTAGGGATTGCCATGCAACAGATGCACTAGAGCTATAAGTGTATGAAAGCTCAAAAAGAAACTAAGTGGGTGTGCATCCAACTTGCTTTCTCATGAAGACCTAGGGCATTTTGAGGAAGCCCATCATTGGAATATACAAGCCAAGTTCTATAATGAAAAATTCCCACTAGTATATGAAAGTGAAAAAATAGGAGACTCTCTATCATAAAGATCATGGTGCTACTTTGAAGCACAAGTGTGGAAAAAGGATAGTAGCATTGCCCCTTCTCTCTTTTTCTCTCATTTTTTGGGCCTTTTCTCTTTTTTTGGCCTCTTTTTTTCTCTTTTTTTTTTATTTTCCGTCTGGAGTATCATCCCGACTTGTGGTGGAATCATAGTCTCCACCATCATTTCCTCACATGGGACAATGCTCTAATAATGATGATCATCACACTTTTATTTACTTACAACTCAAGAGTTACAACTCGATACTTAGAACAAAATATGACTCCATGTGAATGCCTCCGGCGGTATACCGGGATGTGCAATGAATCAAGAGTGAAATGTATGAAAAATTATGAACGGTGGCTTTGCCACAAATATGATGTCAACTAGATGATCATGCAAAGCAATACGACAATGATGGAGCGTGTCATAATAAACGGAATGGTGGAAAGTTGCATGGCAATATATCTCGGAATGGCTATGGAAATGCCATAATAGGTAGGTATGGTGGCTGTTTTGAGGAAGGTAAATTGTGGGTTTATGGTACCAGCGAAATTTGTGTGGTACTAGAGAGGCTAGCAATGGTGGAAAGGTGAGAGTGCGTATAATCCATGGACTCAACATTAGTCATAAAGAACTCACATACTTATTACAAAAATCTATTAATTATCGAAATGAAGTATTACGTGCATGCTCCTGGGGGAATAGATTGGTAGGAAAAGACCATCGCCCATCCCCGACCACCACTCATAAGACAATCAAAAAATAAATCATGCTCCGACTTCATCACATAACAGTTCACCATACGTGCATGCTACGGGAATCACAAACTTTAACACAAGTATCTCCCAAATTCACAACTACTCAACTAGCATGACTCTAATATCACCATCTTCATATCTCAAAACAATCATAAGGAATCAAACTTCTCATAGTATTCAATGCACTTTATATGAAAGTTTTTATTATACCCATCTTGGATGCCCACCATATTAGGACTAATTTTATAGCCTAAGCAAATTACCATGCTGTTCTAAAGGACTCTCAAAATAATATAAGTGAATCATGAGAGATCAATAATTTCTATAAAATAAAACCACCACCGTGCTCTAAAAAGATATAAGTGAAGCACTAGAGCAAAATTATCTAGCTCAAAAGATATAAGTGAAGCACATAGAGTATTCTAATAAATTCCGATTCATGCGTGTCTCTCCCAAAAGGTTTATACAGCAAGGATGATTGTGGTAAACTAAAAAGTAATGACTCAAATTATACAAGACTCTCCAAGCAAAACACATATCATGTGGTGAATAAAAGTATAGCCTCAAGTGAAGTTACCGATAGACGAAGACGAAAGAGGGGATGCCTTCTGGGGTATCCCCAAGCTTAGGCTTTTGGTTGTCCTAGATTTTTACCTTGGGGTACCTTGGGAATCCCCAATTTTAGGCTCTAGCCACTCCTTATTCCAAAATCCATCAAATCTTTACCCAAAAACCTGAAACTTCACAACACAAAACTCAACAGAAAATCTCATGAGCTCCGTTAGTATAAGAAAATAAACCACCACTTGAAGGTACTATAATGAACTCATTATTTATTTATATTGTCTTTAAACCTACTGTATTCCAACTTCTCTATGGTTCATACCCCCCGATACTAGCCATAGATGCATCAAAATAAGCAAACAACACGCAAAAAACAGAATCTGTCAAAAACAGAATAGTCTGTACCAATCTGTAGGTTTCGAATACTTCTGTAACTCCAAAAATTCTGAAAAATTAGGAAGACCAGGAAAATTAGTATATTGATCTATTGCAGTTGGAATTGGTATTTTATCATATCTGGTAAAAAATTGAAAATTATTTTCGTGAGCACATACTTTCTGTTTTTATCAGCAAGATCAAACAACTATCACCCAAGAAGATCCTAATGGCTTTACTGGACGCAAACACTAATTAAAACATAAAGCCACATCTAAATAGAAGCTAGATGAATTATTTATTTCTAAACAGGAGAAAAAATCAAAGAAAAAAAAATAAAAAAATTGGTTTGCCTCCCAACAAGCGCTATCGTTTAACGCCCCTAGCTAGGCATCGATAATTTTAATGATGCTCACATGAAAGATAGCAATTGAATCACGAAGAGATCATCATGTAGTATATGAGAATCACATCTAAGTATAACATACTTCCTATGCATAGGCATTTTATAGGAAAACAAATTAGCAAGACAAGCTAGATCTAGCATATGCAAGGAAGAAGAAAGAAACAATAGCACTCTCAACATAACGAGAGGAAATTTAGCAACATGAAAATTTCTACAACCATATTTTCCTCTATCATAATAATTACATGTAGGATCATATTCAAATTCAACAATATAGCTATCACATAAAATATTCTCAACACGATCCACATGCATGCAAAGTTGACACTCTTCCAAAATAGTAGGATTAACATTAACTAAAGTCATGACCTCTCCAAACCCACTTTTATCAAAAATTTCATAAGATTGATCATTCTCCGAATATGTGGGATCTATAGTTGACACTCTTCCAAACCCACTTTCAGTATTATTGCAAACATTATTATCAATCTCATATTCATCATGGGGCTTAAATAAATTTTCAAGATCATAAGAAGAATCACCCCAATCATGATCATTGCCACAAGGAGTAGACATAGAAAAATTAGCATCCCCAAGCTTAGGGTTTTGCATATAATTAACACAATTGACATTAATAGAATTTATAGTAACATCATTCCAATCATGCTTTTTATTCAAAGATCTATCGTGAATCACTTTATAAAGCACTCCATCACAATTTTTAGATTCACGGATTTCAATCAAAACTCCATAAAGATAATCTAGTGCACTCAACTCACTAGCAATTGGTTCATCATAATTGGATCCTTTAGAAATATTAGCAAGTGCATGGGGATCCATAAACTTTTAGCAAGCAAAGATGCAAGCAAAAAGAAGGCACATGGTAACACAAGATTGAACGGAAGAAGGGTGAAAGAAAAGGGCAAATCTTTTCGAAAATCGTTTTAGAAGTGGGGGACAGGAAAACGAGAGGCGAATGGCAAATAATGTAATGTGAGGGAGAAGAGTTTATGATGGGTACTTGGTATGTCTTGACTTGGCGTAGATCTCCCCGGCAACGGCTCCAGAAATCCTTCTTGCTACCTCTTGAGCATGCGTTGGTTTTCCCTTGAAGAGGAAAGGGTGATGCAGCAAAGTAGTGTAAGTATTTCCCTTAGTTTTTTAGAACCAAGGTATCAATCCAGTAGGAGACAACGCACAAGTCACCTAGTACCTGCACAAACAAACAAGACCCTTGCAACCAACACGATAAAGGGGTTGTCAATCCCTTCACCGTCACTGCAAAAGTGAGATCTGATAAAGATAGTAAAGTAAATATTTTTGGTATTTTTGTTGTATAGATTGGAAAGTAAAGATTCCATAACAGTAAACGAGATGCAATGTAAATAAAAGAGATGCAATATAATAAGAAAGAGACCCGGGGGCCATTGGTTTCACTAGTGGCTTCTCTCAAGATAGCGTGTATTATGGTGGGTGAACAAATTACTGCTGAGCAATTGATAGAAAAGTGCATAGTTATGAGAATATCTAGGCAATGATCACGAATATAGGCATCACGTCCGTGTCAAGTAGATCGAAACGATTCTGCATATACTACTATTACTCCACACATCGACCGCTATCCAGCATGCATCTAGAGTATTAAGTTCATAAGAACGGAGTAGCGCATTAAGCAAGATGACATGATGTAGAGGGATAAACTCAAGCAATATGATATAAACCCCATCTTTTTATCCTCGATGGCAACCGTACAATATGTGCCTTGCTACCCCTACTATCACTGGGAAAGGACACTGCAAGATTGAACCCAAAGCTAAGCACTTCTCCCATTGCAAGAAAGATCAATCTAGTTGGGCAAACTAAACCGATAATTCGAAGAGACTTGCCAAGATACCAAATCATGCACATAAGAATTCAGAGAAGAACCAAATAATATTCATAGATAATCTTGTTCATAAGCCCACAATTCATCGAATCTCAACAAACCCACCACAAAAGAGTATTACATCGAATAGATCTTCAAGAACATCAAGGAGAACTTTGTATTGAGAATCAAAGAGAGAGAAGAAGCCATCTGGCTAATAACTATGGACCCGAAGATCTGTGGTAAACAACACATGCTTCATCGAAGAGGCTATGGTGTTGATGTAGAAGCCCTCTGTGATCGATTCCCCCTCCGGCAGATCGCCGGAAAAGGCCCCAAGATGGGATTTCACGGGTATAGAAGGTTGCGGCGGTGGAAAAGTGGTTTTGTGGTTCTGTGCGATCGATCTAGGGTATAAGAGTATATATAGGCGAAAGAAGTACGTCGGTGGATCTACGTGGGGCCCACGAGGGTG